>NC_092280.1:29314930-29614930 GCF_036320965.1 Panulirus ornatus
CTAAGTAACCATGATGGCAATGATGACTCTATGGATGATAACACATGAAGATAATGATAAGCCAGGCTTACGTCACCACCATCACCATCATCATCATCCACCATTCCACACGTCTCCCATTTCCTCTCACCTTCTTCATCTCCATAGAAGAAAACGACCCACACGCAGCCCTTTCCAGTACCTGGATTCCAGCAGGTTCCACTAAATCCTTCCACATGGGAAACCATCATTAGGATATTTTTTTCTTCCCTTAATCTTTCACGGGCGGGAGGTAATGGGGGGGAGGGGGGAGTTATCTTGCAATGGGGGTATAAATGTTATTAATGAAGGGGGGGAGGGTAGGTGGGGGGAGGGCTGGCTCCTACAGGTTTGAGGGGAGGGGGAGAGGGGAGAAAATGGGGGCGTAGGTGTGAAGGAATGAGAGAGAGAGAGAGAGAGAGAGAGAGAGAGAGAGAGAGCCAGGCCAGTTCACTGACCCGGCCCAAACTACATATCAGGAAGCAACCGTCAACACTATTAACCTCCACACCCACACCCACACTGGCCCACAGCCCCGGCTCACACCCACACCCACACTGGCCCACAGCCCCGGCTCACACCCACACCATCCAACCCACACACTGGCCCACAGCCCCGGCTCACACCCACACCATCCAACCCACACACTGGCCCACAGCCCCGGCTCACACCCACACCCACACTGGCCCACAGCCCCGGCTCACACCCACACCATCCAACCCACACACTGGCCCACAGCACCAGCTCACACCCACACCATCCAACCCACACACTGGCCCACAGCCCCGGCTCACACCCACACCAACCCACACTGGCCCACAGCCCCGGCTCACACCCACACCCACACTGGCCCACAGCCCCGGCTCACACCCACACCATCCAACCCACACACTGGCCCACAGCCCTGGCTCACACCCACACCATCCAACCCACACACTGGCCCACAGCCCCGGCTCACACCCACACCAACCCACACTGGCCCACAGCCCCGGCTCACACCCACACCAACCCACACTGGCCCACAGCCCCGGCTCACACCCACACCATCCAACCCACACACTGACCCACAGCCCCGGCTCACACCCACACCAACCCACACTAGCCCACAGCCCACAATCAACTCCCAGAAGACAGAACAGACTTCAACAAAACCCCACAAACGTCTCGCAGTCTTAACTAATTCCCCCACAAAAGAATCTATTAACAAAGTAAACCAAAATAACCCCTCCCCCCCCAAGTCTGCCCCTCCCCCCCAAACCACAAAGGTAATCCACTGGGAGAGATACATTCCCAACCGTTGGAGAAGATTAATGTAATCATTTAACCAGATCCCCCGTTAACCAGCTCCCACGTAAGAACTTAAGGGTGATGGTACGCTGGCTGGGTTCTAAGCGCCCTGACCGCCTGCCGCCAATTTCTGGAGGGAGTGAATTAGCTCCCTTGTGCCAGTGAGGTCGAGATGAGGTCATCTGGGAGGAGAGGAGGGGGGGCTCTCGAAGTGGGGAGAGGTTGGTAACGGGGGAGAAAACGTAATGGGTGGACTTCTTAATGGGGAGGAAGATTCGACCTGATGCTTAATACCTCCATGAGCACGACGTTACGACCCTTGAGCACGACGGTACGACCCTTGAGCACGACGGCACGACCCTTGAACACGACGGTGCGACCCTTGAACACGACGGTGCGACCCTCGAGCACGACGGTACGACCCTTGAGCACGACGATACGACCCTTGAGCACGACGGTGCAATCCTTGAGCACGACGGTACGACCCCCTGTCTGTAAAGATGCCTGGCCTGTCTTGATCCTTAAGGGGTCGTACACAAAGGTCGTAACGAGGTGATGAACGACCTAACCGTCGTGTTCAAGCACTGTCCCGTCGTCCTAAAAGAGAAACTGGTGCGGGGTCCTCACACTAAACGGCCACACTGCCTCGTAAAGTTACGAAGATGCGAGAGACTTTACGACGTCGCCAGACACAACTCCGTCGTTCATCCTGGGAAACGTAAGTAACCTTACGATCACGGCGGCCACACACTTCACCAAGACGTCGGCAAAATAACGACGAACGCAAGACACAACTAACAAACACTAACAAACATTAAAAATACTAACAAAAACCATTAACAATAAAAACAAACCACTAACAATAATAACAAACTACTCACAAACAATAAAAACAAACCACTAACAAACAACACAGAAACGAACAATACAAACAAACAACACAAACAATACTAAAAACACAAACGAATACAAACAAATACACTAGCAAACAACGCTAACGAAGGCGACGGTATATAACTCCAGTTTCAAAAGACAAACGACAACTGGTTGGTTAGGTGGCTGGGTAGCTAGGCTTTACTAAAGCCTTAACAACCTACCAGGGTCACTGGGCGTCGTCAAAGTCGTCACAACCACCGAGTAAACAACTCTGGACTACCATCATGATGGTAGTTATGATCATTCTAACAACATACAACTTACGAGGAAGATGTGGTGTAATACATGCGATTACATTATTTCCTTCAAGGCTCCAGACACGGGCCAAAGTCCACATCAAGGTCGGGCCTTCGTTAAATATAAAGAAGTTAATATAAAGGGAAAAAAAGTGAAGATATGGGAAAGTATTTACGAATTTTGGAGGAAGTAACAAACCTGTCTTTTCTTTTTCACAATGGGTCAGGACATAGTCACTTGGAAATAATATAACATCTTCATGAAAATATATATAACTATTTATCAAAATGAAATAATAATCACCAGTAATTTAGCTGTAGTGAAATAGCCAATGTTATTAATTTGAAATCTACAGAAGAATTAATTATATTACACACACACACACACACACACACACACACATATATATATATATATATATATATATATATATATATATATATATATATATATATATATATATGAAAACCGTCAAAACTGCGAACAAAACGGGTGATTGGACGAGAGTGGACCAATCAGCAGAGTATCCGGCCAGCCAGCTAGCGGAAACCCGAGTGGGGAGACTCGCTCAAGTTGCTCCTAACGAGTGAGGACAACCGCTCAAGTTGCTCCTAACGAGTGAGGACAACCGCTCAAGTTGTGAGTGAGTAAAGAGTTAGGTCCCCAAGTGAATGTGTGAGTAAAATGAGTAAGTGTGAGAAAGCGGCGCCCTGTGAGAGCTGTCCTAACAGCCAGCTAGCTTGCAGCAGCCGGCATGACATACACACGGTATCTGAATTCCTGGGTTCGAATCCCCCCAATTTCTGCAGCTCGTAACAGCCGGTATATCACACACTTGACAATTCATTATCATTAAGAATACGATTATTATTATTATTATTATTATTACTATTATTATCACGGTCATTATTATTATTATATTATTATTATTATTATTATTATTATTATCATTATCACGGTCATTATTATTATATTATTATTATTATTATTATTATTATTATTATCATTATTATTATTATCACGGTCATTATTATTATTATACTATTATTATTATTATTATTATTATTATTATTATCACGGTCATTATTATTATTATACTATTATTATTATTATTATTATTATTATTATCACGGTCATTATTATTATTATTATTATTATTATTATTATTATCATTATTATCGTTGTTGTTGTTTTTGTTGTCATTACTGTAATCATCATTAGTTACTACCAGTTATTATCAACATAATTATCACTGTTCTGGCCCAATGATGACGTCATGATGACCCCTCCCACACACACCAGCCCTTCATAATCTTCTCTCCAAATGCCACGGCAACTACCACCCTCCACAGAACTATATCAACACAAAGACGACACATCATCATCACCCCCTCATTCCCATGCAGATCCTCAGGTACGAAAAATAAAAAAAAGTGTCACATCTACGCGTCCTTTGTCATGACCCAACCAACGCAAGACCAACACCTGGTTTTCTTTTCCCCCCCTCTTAGGAGGCGGGGGGGGGGGGGGGGGGAGGGTTAACAATCATCATAAAAATACTTCCGGCATTTCCAGGCGAATGTTGCTGGAAGACAAGAGGAGTCGTGCGTGGCCTTCCAGCCCGGCCGTACAGCAGGTAATATATATACAGAGAGAGAGAGAGAGAGAGAGAGAGAGAGAGAGAGAGAGTTGGTCTGAGCTCCATGCCTGGGGAGGGAAGGCGGGGTGAAGCGTGGGTACGAATGACACTTATTTCCCCTCCTTCCTCTCCCCACCTCCCCTCTCCCCACCTCCCCCTCCCCTCCCCTCCCCCGACGTCTCTCGCGAGGCCTGAAGTTTCCTGAAGGGCTTTTAGGGAGGAGCAAATCCCCCACCCTCCTCCTCCCCTCCACCACACAGCGCCATGAATGGCCAAGATGATGACGCCGCTTGCCCCCCCACCCCAACCCGCACCCCGCGGGTTGTGGGGCCGGAATGAGAAGCCCAGCGGCGGTAATAGAGAGAGAGAGAGAGAGAGAGAGAGAGAGAGAGAGAGAGAGAGAGAGAGAGAGAGAGAGAGAGAGAGAGGATAATAGAGCCAGTATATATTCCGGCGATATTACGAGAGTCTTCAGGTCGATGTCAGGCTATCTTGAGCAAAGGGGGTCGTGCCCTCCACCTTACTTAAGGGGTCGTACCGTCGTGCTCCATCTGGGTCGTACCGTCGTGCTCCATCTGGGTCGTACCGTCGTGCTCCATCTGGGTCGTACCGTCGTGCTCCATCTGGGTCGTACCGTCGTGCTCCATCTGGGTCGTACCGTCGTGCTCCATCTGGGTCGTACCGTCGTGCTCCATCTGGGTCGTACCGTCGTGCTCCATCTGGGTCGTACCGTCGTGCTCCATCTGGGTCGTACCGTCGTGCTCCATCTGGGTCGTACCGTCGTGCTCCATCTGGGTCGTACCGTCGTGCTCCATCTGGGTCGTACCGTCGTGCTCCATCTGGGTCGTACCGTCGTGCTCCATCTGGGTCGTACCGTCGTGCTCCATCTGGGTCGTACCGTCGTGCTCCATCTGGGTCGTACCGTCGTGCTCCATCTGGGTCGTACCGTCGTGCTCCATCTGGGTCGTACCGTCGTGCTCCATCTGGGTCGTACCGTCGTGCTCCATCTGGGTCGTACCGTCGTGCTCCATCTGGGTCGTACCGTCGTGCTCCATCTGGGTCGTACCGTCGTGCTCCATCTGGGTCGTACCGTCGTGCTCCATCTGGGTCGTACCGTCGTGCTCCATCTGGGTCGTACCGTCGTGCTCCATCTGGGTCGTACCGTCGTGCTCCATCTGGGTCGTACCGTCGTGCTCCATCTGGGTCGTACCGTCGTGCTCCATCTGGGTCGTACCGTCGTGCTCCATCTGGGTCGTACCGTCGTGCTCCATCTGGGTCGTACCGTCGTGCTCCATCTGGGTCGTACCGTCGTGCTCCATCTGGGTCGTACCTTCGTGCTCCATCTGGGTCGTACCTTCGTGCTTCATCTGGGTCGTACCTTCGTGCTCCATCTGGGTCGTACCTTCGTGCTCCATCTGGGTCGTACCGTCGTGCTCCATCTGGGTCGTACCGTCGTGCTCCATCTGGGTCGTACCGTCGTGCTCGAGGGTCGTACCGTCGAGGCTAAGGGGTCGTGCTGTCTGTCTCTCATGATGCTCCTGGTTACCATACACACTTGAAAACGACCAGCAACCATGTCCCATCTCCCCAGAGATGGAGAGAAGATGCCACTACATCTCGTCCATCTGCAGCGGTTAGCCTTACTGACCATGAATCAGCACGGGCCAGCCTAAGGTCGGATCGCCAGGGGTTCGAATCCTGGGCCTGGCAGTCGGCCTACACCAGACCTAGGTGTTTATCCTCCCTCGGGGCTGGTCGATAAATGGGTACATACATGGCTTAGGAGGGGATCCGCGCGCGCGCGCGCGCGTGTGTGTGTGTGTGTGTGTGTGTGTGTGTAACAGTAAAGACGTGGTACATATGCATATACAAGGTTAAGGGACGGAGCAACCCCGTAACACACACACACACACACAGTAGAGACAGTTCAAGAAATGTGGCCCACGAGTGCTGAACTCCCTTTCCTCACAGTAAAAATAGATAATCATACATAATTGCACAAAAAGATACTTACCACAGAGTAAACCGTAATTAAACCCCTGATCTGCAACAGCGTTGAAAATAGCGTCGCTTCCAACACGACTCGCGCCTCCGTACCCTCGTATTCCACACAGTTCATTCACATAAGATAAATCATCATAAATAATGAAAATAAATTCCCTCATTGAAAATCAAAATAGAAGAGGCAGTCAAATTCTTCACAACTCGTGGCATTACATTAAAATCCTTAATAACCACTAGTATATATATATATATATATATATATATATATATATATATATATATATATATATACATATATATATATATATATATATATATATATATATATATATATATATATATATATATATATAAGCAGTCATAAAAAATGGGTTTCACGTTGCCTTCTAACATCTTCGCCACAAAAAAAAAAAAAAAAAATATATATATATATATATATATATATATATATATATATATATATATATATATATATATATATATATATATATTGCGATGCTTCAAGAGAAAACGGAGTTCTAGGAGGGAATTTTATCGCCCATAAAAACCTCCACTTTCTTCTTAAGGTCGACATTCCTATCTCATAAACTACAACATTAACCTTTATTCTCACCTGAGATGACGCTACGACCCTTGAGCACGACGGTACAACCAGTGAGGAAGAGGACACGACCCTTGAGCACGACGGTACGACCCTTGAACACGATGATCCGACCTTTGCCTTACCAGTCGTCCAATGTTTCTGATTCGATTTCACTACATGTTAATGAACATCTGTATTTCAAGTTTTAACTTTATATCTTTTTACCTTTATAAAGTCTCCTGCTGGGCAGGACGCACAACGCTACCACACACACACACACACACACACACACACACCACCTTGATCTTAAGCCCCTTTTATTAGTTAACTACTAACTATTATGGCCTTCCAGTTCTGTAATATATGTAGCACCTCGACTGTGTATTTTCAGCCGAACGGCTGCCTAAACCTGAACTGGTATTCATCAATTTATTCATTTATTTGCCAACACGCAGGACCAAGACATCAACAACAGCAACGTACAGGAGACCCCCACTTGATGGCCTCCAACTGTGCCAGAACAACATTCCAGCTCGCTCTGTGTGTGTGTGTGTGTGTGTACGTGTGTGTGTTCATCATATGTGTACGTGACGGGTGTCGTACACTCGCGCGGGGCCCCTACCTGTGTGTATGTGTCTGCCTATCTGTCTGTCTCTCTCAGGTCTCTGTCTACGTTGATTGGATTCAACAGACATCAACAACGGAGTTTGATCCCAGACATCAACCGTATAACATCAAACACCACAACACATAGTCATCCGTGTGATGGAAGAGATGCATATATTCTCCAGTACCGTACGAATAACATACAACACACGTACCCCTCCAGTATATGTTGTGAGCATACTACACAGCATACTCCTCCATGACGATATGAGCATACGACAGAAATATATTATATCCCTCCAGGAAATCAGACTATACAACACACCAAACTCCTGGTGTTATATTACATACAACAAGGTTATACTGTGCTATGAGCCCTGGACGAGGCAAAGCGACCTCCACTCATACAACCAACACAGTTTATGTCACTCACAACACCAAGTGTTATCAACGCACTTCTCTCATCCTCCATATCAAAACAAGTCGAGTTCTACTGCAGTAGTGAATCGTGGAAGTCCATCAAAATGGCTTAGAAATCCTAGTCTATACATATACTCGTCATCGACTTTAAAGCTGAAGTCATTGTGGTTAAGAGGTCACGGTCTTGAACAGAAAAGTGGGGAGCAATGGGTTCGAAACTGTGCCCAAGAGAAGGAATCAAGAGCGTTTAGAAATGGCGACAAAATCACCGAAAATATTCCCACAACAGTTTGGAAACATGGGAGGATGTGGTTGGGTCTTCAACTCCCCCAAATGACCAACTCGCCAATGTACACAACAGGGAGACAGACTACACAAGGCTGTCAAGGCCCGTCCTCAAGGCTTCTTGACCACACTGTGGCCCTTGAGCAAGACGGTACGACCCTTGAACACGACGGTGCGAGCCTTGGGTACGATGTCCTGGTGTTTGACGACCTGACCCTTAAGGGTCAAGTTAAAAAGGCTATGTCAAATGTCATCATACCCAAGGTCGTAGGGTCGTGCTCAAGGGTCGTACCATCGTGCCCCGAGCCCACACCGCTGTGATCTTTCCCTCGCTCGGCTGTGGTTATTTACGATAGGCTTCGCGTGACTTATCCTGGTCTTCCGGATCAACACTTTAAAAAGAACGATTACTTGGCTAAAGTTTACGCTACGAGGGAGGTCGTTATAGGCAACACAACTGTGGCTTACGCTTGTCAGCCGAAGTTTAACTGTCGGTGATCATCTGACATTTAGAGCCGCGTCCACATCAGGTTAGGTTGAAGTTGGTCCGATGTAGATTTATAGTCGATCTACGAGGCTACCTAAACCCTCAATCAAGAGAGGAATTAAAGGCGTCATAATGAATCATACATGTATATAATACATACATACATTACTAGAGTGATGTATGATGCAATCCGGAGGCTGTACAAGGCAAGACAGAGCAAACATCAACACACACACGCCACGAACAGCAGCAGCGTAGCAGAGCGCAAACAGGTTCCTAGCACCAACCCAGCCAGCTTGGCCAAGCTCGCTCTACACACGTCCAAGCCTTCGTTCTCAATTCCATTTTATGACCAAGACTTGTGTAACAGACCTGCACGACATGAATATGTTTCATTATGGAACTTACGAAAGAACATTACATTCGTTCAAAAGACGAAATTCTTGTTTACGTAACCTTGCCTAGCACGAGGAACCATGGGGTACAACCCTGCTGACCTACTTTTGACCCGACCGTTAGATTAGACCCACTCTTACTTCTATGTTAATACCGAGCACAAGTAAATAATATCAAATAACCATAGTGAAGAGCGTGAAGCTACAATACTATAAGCCTTTGTGTTACAAGGTGTCACTTGCAGGTACCAAGTGAGACGTCCAAATCTGGTAGGGGGTCGTGTGTGTACCTGCCAAATGCACCGAGAGAATTTAAGGAAAACAACATCTAATCCACAACATCTGGGCGAGGGACCACGTACGAATGGTGCCTCTTTGGACGCCCACGTCCTGGAGCTGGTTCTGCACAGACATAGGTACGAAGCAATTTGGATAAAGGTATTCATTTATTCAATTACTATTCATTACGTCCTTGCCTGAATAAATTCCACGGTTTATTAGCAACATTTCTTACATTCAGCGACAATGCGAGGCTTCGAAACGCGCACGTTAATACCAACTCTGCCTCAGGCACCAGTAATTTATTCTGGGTTTAGTTTGCACATAACTGCCCAAACTTCTATGCAGGACGCATTCATTTTCATATGCAAATAAGACCAAATAGCTTGCAAGGTATAATACCTAATGGTCTACGCTCCAGGGAGGCCTGTTCGCTACGATAAACCAGTCATGGACTGAGCCAGACTCCTCAAGACTCTCCAACATTTCCAGAGCTACACTTCACCAGACTTTATATACGTCGTTTAAAAGGATCGATTTCATCACTTCAAGCAACCGAGACAAATCCTAAAAATATTTTATCCTCGGCTTGCTATCATTTTTAAATAAAAGTCATGTACTATACACATATATCAACCTCGGAATAAAATACATTAGCGATAAATGTCAAAAGATTTGACCACGCCCTTATATATATCATATATATAATAAGAATATATATATATATCATACAAATACATACTATAAATATGGACAAAAACACACGGGGAAATTATTTAAGAATCCAACAACGTCCAGTCCTCAGTACACCATTCTTTTTTTTCTCTTCTTTTTACTAATCTAATTTTACACACTTACACAAGACATGTGCAATGGTTCACTTGAGCCTGAAGAAAAAAAAAATAGGACCCACATACTCAGGGAATGGGCTGTCATTGACAAAGGGACTTGCGCCATCTTGGACTCGGCAAATCTCTACACAAACACACACATTTTACACACAGCTTCAGGTTCCACGACTCTCTTTGGGGAGCAACGCCTTAAATGCGCGAGATAATGCTTTGATCCAGCAGCCCCTTGATGTCCCGCGATGCCTCGCAAGCCTCGTCCTGCTAATGAGAAGATAAAATTTCTTAAAAAAGACGTTCTGGCCAACCCGTCTGCCGGCAAGCCATTAGAGGCGTCGCCACAAATTCTGCCCCAGTGGTGCGCCATGTCCTTGTGCACCACTCTTGCCAGGCGAGGTAAAGGATCCCTGGCCAAGTGTGTGGTGGAAATGGCCTGTTTGTTAAACCACTCTTGCCCGATGATGCAAAGGATCATGACTAAAGTCAGGCTAAATCCCAAACACAGGGACCGTATCAAGTCTTAATCTGAGGCTAGCTCGTCCATGGAAGGTCGGACAGTTATGGAGCTCTGTGGTGCAAGATAACCTAATTTAATATATATATATATATATATATATATATATATATATATATATATATATATATATATATATATTTATATATATATATATATATATATATATATTTATATATATATATATATATATATATATATATATATATATATATATATATATATATATTACAAAGTGTATTTCATAGCAGACCCCTTACGTAATGATGATCCCTGACCAACAGGATTAAAATTACCTTTTAACAACCGTATGTCGGCAACAATCGCTTATGGTATGCCCATCAAAACAACACTAACTGATGATTTAAATCTATCCTCTGAGAATTATGACCCATAGAGGGAGGGTTATAGTAGACAACGAATCGGCCGTTTTCAAACTCGAAGGATTTACGGATGATATTAATCTAGTTCTATCTAATTATGCAATATTCCTGACATACCAAAATGGAAATTGTCCGAGTTTGAAGTGGTCCACAGTATCATCGCCTGTGAGAGTGTTATCTGCTACACTACCTTATCTGAGCTAAGCTTATCAATAACATTTCAGTTTTCCTTAACCCTGCCATTCTACAAATTTAACTAACGTCAGTGAAGCTTCCCCATCTTTCCCAAACTTCAGTGAAGCTTCCCCATCTTTCCCAAACTTCAGTGAAGCTTCCCCATCTTTCCCAACAACAGTTTTCTAAGGTTGACGCAAACCTTCCAGCGTTGGAACAAATACAAGGATTCCGTATGTATAGCCTTGACGCCTTAGTGTTTTGATGGCAGCATCACCATGTATGTAGAAGGTCTACAACACAGTCCACACAGCTAAGTCATGCTGGAGCTAAAACTTGAGCTTGGAGTTAAAAGCTGCAAGTGGTCGAAATGACGTAAACGTAGATACAAAACTAATAAAAGAAAACGATGATCAATAGCGCTTTCGTATATACATCTTCGGAAAATCAGTTATTTATGGTCATGTTTAATATATATATATATATATATATATATATATATATATATATATATATATATATATATATATATATATATATACTGGTTAAAGTAGAAAAGGACAATACTTCGAAAAATAACAGGAAACATTAAAAATGTCGAAAGGAAATTTTCCATCGGCCGATCACCACAACCAAGTTCCTCCACCGACAAGACGGAGTAATCCGGACACGCATGACGTGAGATACCGCTCAATACACCACGAGGGCGCAGGTAATTATAGGTTTTCAGTCCAAAGTCCTGAAAGGTGATAATTCCCTCAGAGGTATACGACCGGCCACTGTTCGCCACAACTCGTAAAGAACGGTGACTTAAGGAACGGGTAGGTACAACCAACTATCTATGCAGTGTTTTGTGAAAGGGCGTTCACTTCCGCCCCTGCGGTAATCAACTGCAGCTTTATAAATGGCTAGCCAAAGGGGGGAGGGGAATGTACTCGCTGGTGGGTACAGTTCCGGAATTGTCCGTAATGGCGTTCGGGAAATTGGAAATATCCGGCTGTCTGGCTGCGAACGCCTGTGTGAACCAAACAATGGGAGAGACGGATTGGTGTGCCTGTACTGTGATCAGGTTGTAGTGTAAACGATCAAATGAGGAAGCAATGTGGTAGTAAAGGACATAATAAAGATAAGAAATGAGAAGAGAAGGAGAGAGAAGCGTGGCAATACCACATAAAAGTTGATATATTTCGGCCTAAGACCACACCAGTGTGTTGAATACACACAACGAACAGTAATCAACAGTGTAAATACGGAGTGCAGTCGGGAAATTTCCCTCAATTGTTCTCTAGTTACTCAAGGAGGAGGAGAAGTATTTGATACAAATAACGGGAAATCTTGGCTTACAGCCACTACGAAATAATCTATTTACGTGGCCTACAATCTCCTATCCTTATAATATAAAAACAATCATCAAGGGATATATATATATATATATATATATATATATATATATATATACACACACACACACACATAATATTGGAACCACTGAGGCCACAGCGACACTGTGTCATTATCAATCAAACGCAGCCTAATGCGTCCGCCAGGCAGATGAAATCTATACCCTTCTTACCACGACCAGTATGGCATCTTTTGCTGAAATTATATATATATATATATATAT
This sequence comes from Panulirus ornatus, assembly GCF_036320965.1. Taxonomy (NCBI): domain Eukaryota; kingdom Metazoa; phylum Arthropoda; class Malacostraca; order Decapoda; family Palinuridae; genus Panulirus; species Panulirus ornatus. Next base: position 29,327,650 of record NC_092280.1, read on the forward strand.
ATATATATATATATATATATATATATATATATATATATGAAAAGTCTGTGTATTATAAGCACTACAAACTATCGGAGCAAAACTTTCTCTGTTCCTGCTGCGTCAAGGTTGCGCTACAATCAGTGCAGTGGTAAGAATGAACTCCTTTGGAGTGAGCTTTCCTGGACAGCATTGTACTCCGGTGATACAACCTCGCCGAGGATGACTTCACCCACGAAGTGACCACAAGGAGGCGGAGTCCGGTAACGCCTACAGTGAGAAATGTATAATTTCTGGAGGAAAAAAAAAAGGGTTATGTTGAAAAAAAAGACGCACCTTATTCTATTGACTTAAATTGACGGAAAATGTCAAATAATTTGTTTCGCTTAGCAGAATATATCTACAGACATTTAAACATATTTTTACCCTAAGTTAGATGAGGTTTGAGTTGGCTAAGTTAGGTTAGAAAAACAGTTTTCATAAAAAATACTCTAAACCAAAAGGCGCCTATCAGATTTTTTCTTAAAGCTTTTATATATTTTCGTAAAAATAAGTCAATTAGTGACGTGTCCATTCTTCAATAAGAACAACGACCACGAAAGAGGTTTTAAAAATATCTAAAACATACATATATAAATATCAAGACAGGTTTGCATTGATTTAGGATGATAAGACACAATCGATTATGGTAATACAAGGAAAAAGAAAAAAAAATGTTTAAAATCAAGTTACATCACAACGGTGTTTAACCTTGAGGGACAAAAATGCATTTCGTGAGGCCACACAGACTTGAGAACCATTAAATGCAACATAAATCACACGAACACCCGGTAACCGCACCACATGCACTCACAACACCACAAAATATGACAAAAGCGGCAATAAAAATCTCGTGTAAAAAAAAAAAATGGCCTTACCTGCAGGGAGGGCACCAGTGGGCGGAGAAGTAGAGTCCCAAGACCTTGTCCGGTCCACAGATATCGTTGAGGTCAACTGGTCCATTGTGGCCCAGGACTTTCTCCCCGATGCTCTTGATCAGAGATGGGTGAGCCATACTGCTACACGCTTCACGTTAACTCAAATCACAAAAGTCGCAAGAGTTTCTTCAACATAACAAAACTTCCGTGTTTATTTTCCAATACTAGTTTATCTTGTGGCCTTTCTTTCCTTTGTTCCCCGAAGCGCCTTGATTTACTTCCTGCCGCGAAGAGAGACGATGAGAGGCTTTGAACAGAGGGGAGGAACCGGCCCTTCACGAGCTCGCACACCGAGGAGAGAGAGAGACGTACAAAAATCAATCACTGGGTTTCTAAGCAATTTTCCGGTCCGTCCATTCCTCGGTTCCTTGTTTAGGTGAGGAAGGTGGAATATTGGTCCAGACGACCCCGGATCAAGGAGTAGCTGGGAGGTGAGGATTTCAAAGAGGAAAATCAGAGTAAAGGAAGAGTTTAGCAAGTTAACCGAACCTAACCGGTATATGGTGGGCCCCCCCAAGCCTTCCTGGTTAAATAAAGACACGAGCAGTTCATTCGTAAAGGATGATAAATGTGTACCAAAAGAAATGGCAACAGAGAAACTCGAGGAAGTGAACCGACAGGTTAAATACTGACTTTGCCATCCTGTGCTCTCCCCGCTCGTGTACTAAGCGATAATGGCCTAAAATGAGGGAAAGGAACAAGACAGCGGAAAGGATATGGAACAGATTAAGAATACATTGGGTTAGACCAGCACGGCCGGGAGGTTGGCTGCATCACGTGACCTGTGTTGGTCCGTTATTACACTCCACAAAGCAGTATATCTTGCGTAATTATCTTTGCTGAACTGACCCCTTTTACAATCAATTAACTGCCTAGATTTACAATCAATTAACTGCCTAGATTCTGATGATAATTTACATTACCGTAATGTAGTGTGTTTCTTAAGTCACGTATAACACACTTGCTTAATTTTCATCCACTATTTCTGGACGACTGTGCGGTACATCTGGCCAGTGACAGCAGTGCAACTCAGCCCGCATGATTCTGTTTCCTCGTCGTGTCCTTCATGTCTATAATGAACCTGTTTATTACCGTCATGCGACCCAACATCACATATCTGGTTTCTTCTTCCCAAAATCTGGCGGACTGAATTCATTTATAATCCTATTGGTGATTATGCATCTTCGATCACTGTCCTGCAGAGTGTAAATATAATTTCCCTAATAGCACCTATTTCAACTATGCTGAAACTACTAAAAGCAAATCAAGTTTTGTATTTACAGTCATTGGAAAACACATCCTACGGTAAAACTGTAGTTTTTCAAAGAAAAAAAAAAGAACTAAAGTTAGCGATGTAGACAAGCTAGTATTAGAGGACTACAAAGGCCTAGACTACATAGGACTGCAGAGCACAAGATGTCAGGAATAAAGCAAGACATAGAGAGGAAAATCATTACCTCTATTAATGGCAGCCAAGATCCTGCACAGACTGGTGCCTGGGTGACGGTGATCGGTAGCAGGCCAGCACGCGAGCCTAGCCCTCACACACCCGCCCTCCTCGCACAAACCTAACCTTAAACTCCATGACTTTATTCCTTCGTTTTCTCTTATTAAATCAACAAACAACCTTTCTGGAATCTACATGACGGGAGAAACTGTAGAAACAAAATGTTTACACTGTTTTCTCTAGGCACTTGAGAATTATTCTCTGCTCCAGATATACGTGGTGAAAATTCAAGCCCCAGAGAAAATATAGCCTTGCCCGAAGCGATGGAATATATATATACCATCGTGCTCGAGTTTTATTCAGATGAGATTTAAAATTTTTAAGTGAGGCAGCACATGACCTGGCAAGGACGGAGGTAAATGCGGTCCACTTCTTTTATACCTAAACTCCTCTAAGTATTCTTCTTCGCCTTTACCAACAACTAAAGAATAAGTTCTGACCTTGAATTTCGTTACCAATACTCCCGACTCTGAGCGAGAATAGCTGGAGAATTCTCGTCCTCGGTTAAGTCAAAGAGAGCAGATCAAAACACGAACTTCTCTATGACTGTCATGGTTAAGATGTTACTACTGGCCCTTTGTGAACCTGAACCTGACAATAGCAAATCACTAGCGGTCTTGTACATGGATGGTTCTTAGCTTTATATCACGTTCACTGTCCGTTCTTTTCTCTCTTCGGTGATGACGATACGTTTTCTCCCAGGATCAGCCTGTTTTTATGTGTACATGTTTGACGCATCAAATGCGATCAATGTAATTTTTCACTAGCATAAAAGAGGTATTTTGCTTTTGCAAGTCATGGGTCTGCGTTAGCACCAATATCACACCCTGCATTCAATACCCTCATGAATATTAAACAAGCATATATATATATATATATATATTTTTTTTTTTTACACTTTGTCGCTGTCTCCCGCGTTATATATATATATATATATATATATATATATATATATATATATATATATATATATATATATATATATGACGATTACGTTAGGTCACCATAAGTTATTATCGAAGATTAGTATGCGGAATATTAAACATTCGTGATACAAGCCATGTTGTCTTATATAATGACTGAAAAGTCTTACGCACTACGCGATTCTTTGGGTGACACAGCGACCGACCAAACACAAGATCCCGGGTTCGAGTCCTAGACATGACAAACGACACACAAACAGACCAGCTTTATATACCCTCTGCCTTTGAGGATGGTCAGTTATACTCTAGAATGAATACATAATGAAAGGCAGGGCAATACGGGGTCTGTAAACGCTAACTCGACAACAAACAAATGACAATCACAATCGCCTAAGATGGCTGCATAGGGGTTGTACGTAACCTTCTGCTTTCTATGACCTTTCGGTCTGCTTAGCTTACTCTCTTCTTCTTCTTGACCCTGTGGGGTCGCTCCTTGGTGATAATAGCACCCAAGGAATGTGGCTCCGGCTTGCCAAACGAGGGATATTGGTGAAGCGGGAGAAAGTTTAGCCTCGCCTGCATAACCTCATTCGCGTCACTAGTATGCTTTACCAATATGGACACCAATTTGTATTTATATATCTTTTTTAATTCGGATAATCTAATATCTTATTTTTCAAACGTTTTTTTCACACAATTCCTCTAGTTTTAGATAGTTGTGTCAACGCATTTCAAAGGAAAAAGCCCACAATTATAAACGGAGGCCTTTTTATTAAGAACTATTTTGTAGAAATATTATCCTGTCATACCAAACGTCGACCTCCAAGTTGAAGTGAAACTCCAAACACAAACTGTGCCAAGTGCATCATTAATGACCGGGACTTACACATGCATACCATGGCTTCTTCATGAGAAACTATTGTAAATTCATTGCAATACTGAACTTCCACGGAACAATTACATATCTTGTCAGGTGGTTTGTTACTTATATTGTCACATAGCACATTAATCATCTCTCACAGCCTTACTATAAGACTGCTCCAAGATATCATAGTATAAAGATAACCAACATTATACACGTCAAAATGAACACAGTTACGTGAATGAGAAGACAATACTACATGATCACTACATAAGAACTACATCATCATTAAAAAGACTGACAAAAACACAGCAGGTACACGAAAGGATAAAACCGATGTAAATATAACCCATATATTAACTCACACTAACATCACAAATATACCTACACATGAACAATGACGTAATGAACAGATAGCAAGGAAGATATATATTAGGGGACTGGCGGGGAAAAAGACGCATGCCAAAAGAGCCTTCTCAAAATGGGTCAACCACATCACAAGGGTGTACCGCAGGGTAAGCCTTTGGGACAGATGCTCCTTGTAATCCACGTTATAATCATTTACATGAGTCGTACCTGAATATGTTTGCTGATGATGCTAACATCATGAGAAAAGTGAAGAATGACGAGGATTGCATGAACTTATATGGGGACTCTGAATATCTCCAGAACAGGTATGATATACAGCTAATGAAATTCATCCGAGGTACACGCAAGATGAAGAAAATGGAACAAGGCAAAAAAAAAATGAAAAATCGATATGAATAACATGAAGCATGAAACAAGAAGGACGTGGAGTTGAGCAATTAATATCTAACCTGTCATTATACACTGAAACTGCTCTTAGATACATGAATGAGAAACTGGTTAGGAAGCTATTCACGATAACTCTAAGAACCAAATTAAAATATACTTACGGTGGGTCAGGACAGACCAAAGAACTAATGGAGAAGGTCCACAGGAGGACGAAAAGTTGCAAGTATAAGCGAGCCGAGATACTGTGTGCGTTAAGAGGCCATTAATCTGCCAACCATAGAAAAAAAAAGAAGAGTAAGGAGAGACGTGATCACAGCCCTCAAGTCTCTAAACCAGTTTGACGATGACCACAATGAACACCACCGCGAGATACGCAAATACGGAGAACACACCTCGTAAACCAGAGTCTCGGCCAGAAACGTATTAGAAAAAAGCTGCAAAGTATTTCTCTAACATCAGAGTAGTTTATGGATGGAATAAACCGAGTGATACTATGGTGAAACCGGACGATATACAAAAGTTTAAAAACTTAAATGGCAAAAAAAAAAAAAAGGTTTAAGACATACAGCTCCACGGGTGTAGAACACCCTCCTCGTCACGTTCAAAAATGTAATTCCCTGACAATGGCCACAAACACATCGAGCGGTCTTGCCAGGCTTCGCCTACGTGGTGACCCCACGAGTGTGTCACCTTCACACGAGGCTGTCATTGTCAGCCGACGGAACAGTACAGCGTCATCCAGGGCAACCCTCTACCCCCCATCTCCTTAATTTGACCTTACCCAGCTCCGCAAGGAGTGCAACCTCGAAGCAGCAGGAACCCCATAAAAGGGGTCCGAGGGTTGCATAACTAGATATGTCTACTACATGAACTGAACACCATACGAATGCAATCTGACACGACACCCACACGAATGCCGCACCTACATAATATAAAAACACGACAAAAAAGTATTTTGGTTACCATATACATCAACCTCTCTGACACGTACAAGAATACAAGCAAACTTCTACAAATGCGTTACGATGACAAAACCTTGACTACAGTGAAAGAATGTACGTACAAACACTAATATGTCTACTTACACGAGATAACAGGAGCAAAAGATAACACCGGAATCATTACAAGTTATAATGAGACATTATCAACTAATACATGTCATCACATACAACTTAGTACTAAAAATAAGCAAAGAGATTCACATGAACAAAAGCTAATTCTCAAGACTACAACTTTCCGTTGGCTTCACCCATTATCACAACACCACCAGCTTATACAACAGCCTAACAATCATCATAACTAATAAACTTACTACGTACAACAGCACCATATAAAATGCGCGAACTTAAAACCTCAAGAAAATCGGGTTTGTATGCGGAGGAATTCGTAACATCATGTTAACGCAGCCTAACCTTGCCTCCAACAAGTCATACACGACATTATTTCTTATAATGTACCAATGCGAATACCAGCTGAGCAGAAGGATCAAGCGCTCCTTTGCTGGTTCAGTTGTGGAGGATCTAAGCTTAATTTCTCCTATAATATATCATTATTAATCTTTCTATTATTCTCAGCATTACCTCGAAGCGTTACTGTATTCGATCCTTTTATAAAATTCTATGACAATGAATAATACACACACACACACACACACACACACACACACATACACACATACCTTTACCCGGTAAAATACACATTAACATCACAAGCACCACGCGCTTAACACCTGAAATAAGACAATCTCTCCCGTAATGGGATATAAACATTAGCAAGCAGCAGCACTGACTGGTTCTGGCAAAACGATAACCCCCTCCACAAACACGTTCAATGTCATGCAAATTATCTACACACGGGTTAAACACCACCAGCAGCCACTACACACTGATGTAAACAACTCTGGATCGAGTTGATTAGTTCCATGAATGCAAAGTCCCAAGGAAGCACCTCTCTCTCTCTCTCTCTCCCATCATCCACTTCCTTCCCTTCCATCACCATTCTAAACCCAACCCCCCCTTGGGTCACAGAGCCTGGCCATGGCCGCCACCACCACCATCACGGTGGGAGGGAAGCAAGCCACAGGGGTTCAGGGTCACACCCCTAAACCACCGTCCTGTCCTGCCACCACCATCCCCCGCAGTGCCTGTGCTTCAACACCGCCTTTTAACGTTTACAAACAACATCTTTTAATAGTTCTTGGTTCTTAATGTCTATTTTGCTGCAACTCTTCTTCAAAGCACTTATTCAGAGCCTCTCCTAGGTCGGAGTTCGATGATCAGCGCAGATATCGGGTGGAAAGCCATTACCGCGTGTATATAAACATGAGTCAGAGAGAGACAGCGAGTTGTTCCCTCACGCACCAAAGCCACTCGCAGACTGTGGCAGACGACGCGCCAACACTCCCGCCAAACACGCTGCCGCGCTCAGAGCCATCTAGGGGCTGTCATCCTCACTACCCTCCCAAAAAAAAAACCCGTAGTCTCACTTTTACCGTGAAATTAATAAATTCTACTTCTTTTTTCTTCTATGACATACTTGACTCATGTACATATAGCTTATAGGAAACCTGCTTTAATGGTTTATTGTTAGTACCTGAAATTATCAATTACATCACCCAAAAATGACACCGCGGTTGTTAGTTCATCATTAAAAGTATACTTTCCTTAAAATAGTATTAGTATTAACATACTACAACTCTTATAACTCCTTTTCAAACCGATGCCTTTTATGGTATCTGTGATCTGCTTGTCTGGGTAAAATGCGAACAAATACAGGTGCTGCCCTTTCTCGTACATGTGACAATCATTTTCACAATTCCATCGTTAAGACATTTCAATCTTCAGTCATTCCTCCGACATAACTTTTAGAACCTTTCAAATTTTTCCTACTAGACTGATTTTTCAATCATATGTCGAAGTTTATGATGTAAATTAGAAATTGTGAAATTGTCAAACGAACCAGTCCCCTACGGTGTTGCCAGATTGACGCACCATAAGGGTGAAAGTTACGCATGTGGGCCATAGATGTATCGCTTATGACGTACCGTTTATTGAGACTCAAAACCTAATGAAAGGCAAGAGCGCGGGACAGGATAATAATAATAGGAGTCAGACACTCCACCATATATACATCATGTATGTCCAATAAATTAAACACTTATATAAGCAGTTGCCATAACTGAGTGTCATGTAATAAATAAACCATTAAACATTTACGGGTTGGCTGCGTCGTTTGGAACACCTGGTGACAAAACTTTTACAACAGTTTATTACGATTTCAGGAAAGCTACAAGGGCAAAATGGTATTATAGGAAGAATTTCTAAGAATAAAGTTTTACGGAACACTAAAGATATAAACGTTGTGACCTCCGATAAGAGAGATCTCAGAAGTTATAATCGCTGTGCTTTTAAAATGTTAGTGGGTCAAGGTGGTGATGATGGGGAACTGAAAGTGTCTTTTCAGATGGGTTAAACTTTTAATAAAGTAGGGGGGGGGCTTTTTCTTTAAATGTCTTACGTGCGGTTTTTTATACACATCAATTTGCGAGCAGTCATTAAGCCTATGAAGCATGGAAGCACACGCTATGGTAGCGCGTTGCGGCTCCTCACCCCCCCCCCTGCCTGCCTGGCCCAGCCAGCAGCACAGCCTCGCCTTACATAACAACATGTCACGTTCCAAAGTCGTACCCGGTAATGCAATCCTTCTTTCTCTCTCTCTCCCCCGCGCCTCGCGCGTGCACCTATATTTGATCACGTCACGAGATTTACCCTTTTATTATATCGACTTTAGATCCTACCATGTCGTACTATAAACAATGATATCACCATCCCAGCAGACGGAATGTAAATATATCATTGCAATTACATTCCAAGTCTGGCTACAGACTTATTTTCAGTTTTCAGAAGTAGTTGTACGCACGGACGGTCTCACCGTAACCTTCCTCTCTACGCACGGTCTGTCCGTGACCCAATAATATTGTAAGTACGAATAATGTCCCCTTCCCCCAACCCCACCCATAGGTGTAGGCTACATAAGCAGTCTTCTATATCTACTTAATACACCAAAATATCCCTCTCATATAACATGGGAGGCTTCTATGGTTTCTTATACTTAGTTAAACTTACCAAAAACGTTAGATCTCAGGCAGCTCAATGGAGATTATAAACTGTAGGCGAGTCATGGTGACAACATAACAAGTAAACCGTAAAATCCGAAATTTGTAGACGTAAGACTTTCAGCCAAGCACCCCTAGCGGTGTTCTCTGACACTAACAAACATGGCGGACGAAGCTAAGCTGCTTTTCTCCCAAATTAATGAAACCATAATAACACTAATGCAGCATAAACAATGCCCCCAACATCGCAGTATTCCCTTGCATAATCTCAGAAAATGGGAAGTTAGGGTATAGCGACTAAATCTACGAAGCAAAACCGTTCCAAGAAACTGGGGTGCGAGGGTTAGAAATTATGACCAAAGATATCAAAAAAAAAAATGTTTTTATGGTTCGGTAAGGAACACATTTTCATAATTAAAAGTCCAGCAAAAGGTATTTACGTCGGTCGCCAATAGGGTCACCTTTCACGCCTTCCGCTGGCGTATATTACTATATATATATATATATATATATATATATATATATATATATATATATATATATATATATACTTTTCCCAAAATAGAAATTGTCATTAACTTTGGTCCTTAACAAGACTGTAATTTATTGCATATATACCTCCATTCGGGAAGACATTTTACCAGCCTTAGAGGCTCGGGACACACATGTGCACTACATTTTCTACGAAGTGGAGAGAGAGAGAGAGAGAGAGAGAGAGAGAGAGAGAGAGAGAGAGAGAGAGAGAGTATCAACGCATTAAGGACAAATAGTTAGACCTCACCAAGGATGTGGACGAAAAATATAAAAACACGCACTGCAAACGTACAACCATGGTTCCGCTTTACAAATAGATTTTATAATCAAATAATATATATATATATATATATATATATATATATATATATATATATATATATATATATATATATATATATATATCTGAATTTACGTACAGTGCCAGTATTTCCTACGGACTTCGACCGGTCATTCAACTGGTTTTATACACTTGGCGATTTAACATTTCAATAACAGAACTGAGGCTGTTTTGTTAATTTCCATTCTGGTAATAATGATTTAAGAGTTCCAGCTAGGATCAAGCAACCTATTATAGGCGACATTTATGCACACTTGAAGACTATATCCCGTCCTTATTTTCATGGGATGGTGTTCAAATGTATTTTTCATGGTTCTCGTTTTTTTTTTTTAAGAATTTGAGACGAGAATAACTTTTAATGAGTCTACAATTAGGGTGGGATTTGATGAGATTTAGTGTTGTTATACGCAAGATAATTTCAAATTCTGAGGCTAATTACATCCCTGACAGTCGAGAAGTAGTTAAAAGTTATAGTTCGAATTGTTCATTTACTATGGTCCCCCTTATGTAGTTAACAGAAATCGTCTTTGAACCATACATTTTCCTTCAAAGAAAACGAGAGCAGCAGCAACATTATTATTAAGGTTGCAAATGGCCAAGTAATAACCAGAAGTACCTCCTCTTATCTTGATCATCTTCACAAAAAGTAAAGTACTTTCGTAAATCTATCTCACGTGTGGAACCCTACATACAAGAACAGGTAGAGTCCGTTGTGGAATTACGAGAACACAAGCGACGTGACTATTAGTCTGACACACGAATTACAGTGTTGCCAAAGTTTTATGATCTTTATTATAAATGGATTGCCTCTATTTTTACCTTGATATAATTATACGCACACAAACCTGGCTTAGGCGGGTGTGTATATGTGTTCACACATATAGGTATAAAGACATGATATATATATATATATATATATATATATATATATATATATATATATATATATATATATATATATATATATATATATATATATATATATATATATATATATATATCTAAAAGACGGGGTATACGACTGTAAAGTCTTCCCCCGTAACACAAATAGTAATAGTAATGGACCCAGACGTCGTAAGTTATTCATAAACCGATTAAGCAAAGTTACATTATCCTAACTTAATAATATCAGCTATCATTCAATAAAGAAATATCAGAAGAAATGGATGGAACATGTCTCCATTCAGTGACAGCGATAAGTCATCCATTATGCCTTCGTGACTGTATATGTATAATGAGGATATGGACTAATATATGTGTTTAGCTTACTGTACAACAGAGACAAACGCGTGCTCGTAGTGATGACGCACTAAAGTCATCATACCCGATCCTTTACCTTAACACAGACGGACGTGATCCTGTAGAGGTCGCAAGGTGACCCTGGCTCAAGGGTGATGGTGTCCGGTTGCCTAACTGACATATCAAGCAAGGTTCCGTCCTCAACACCACAACCTGACACTCCCCAAGGTCGGCTTGGTACTTGTCAACTGCCTCCTTGAGCACGACGTACGATCCTTGATCTAATGGTCAGGTCAAAGGCCACGTCTCTCTTTGCACTTCATGTATATCCGAGTCAGGCAAAATGAACATCCTCATATGTCTTTCATACAGAAAAATGTTTATTCCCTTCTCAGTTGTCTTTTGAAATCCACCCAGTATATTGAGCCAACATAAATATTTTTGACATACTGTTGCGCTATTTGAAAACATCATACATTAAGCTTCTCAGTTCGTTGGAGTATGTTATCCAAAAATATCTGACTGTTTCTATGTTACCCAAGGATGTAACCTATAATTATTTCATTGTCTTATCATCGTACTGGCTCGATAAATCAATTCTACAGTGTGATCCAGTCACGGTGTTCCGTTGGCCTGGGACATCTGTCCTCAAAGCAATTCCTTTTAAATTCAGCTCTACTATGGCTAGAATTAATATTAACAAAAGCTTAAATATTCGTTTACCAGCACTAGACAGTGACATCCACGGACACTGCATGTTCCTCAGTGGTCTGCCTTGCGTTAAACTGAACGGCCCACGACCCGACGTGGACGATCGTGGGATAATAAAAAGAAAATTTCGGTGCAGGCAACATGGCTGCGGGAAGGGAGGGTAGCACTGGGTCGGCCGGCGTCAGCAGCGCTCGACCGTTGGTTTGTATCAGCGATGACTCACTTCCGTTCTTATCTATCACATTTCTCTCATTTGTCTCGTCTCTGAATTTGTTTACAGCCAGATACAGTAACTGTAGTCCTGTAGTTGTGATTCTCTTCTAGAAATAATTCTTCGTGTAAGTAGCAGAGGCCAAGGAAATGGATGGAATGCCTTTTTCGTTGCATCATATACACGCTGCTGTACCGCGGTTTTCACAATGATTCTACGTTTTTCGTTGTGATGGTTTATCGAGGAACATTGGTATCTTACCAACTTGGGAACCTAGGGAAGGGACGAAGTTCCTTACCAGCAATTCCACTTGCAACAAGTTGTCACACACATGGCGTTGGTGGATTTCATAACCATCTGCCATGAAAATGTCGTTCATCCCCTTGAGCACGACGGTACGATCCTTCAGCACGACGGTGCGACCCTTGAGCACGACGGTACGACCTTTGAACACGACAGTACGACCCTTGAGCACGACGGTACGACCCTTGAGCACGACGGTACGACACTTGAGCACGAAGGTACGACCCTTGAGCACGACGGTACTACCTTTGAACACGACAGTAAGACCCTTGAGCACTATAGCAATGAAACGAGGGTATGATGACATGGTATGGCCTTCAGGTCAAGGGTCACACCATCATATTAAAGGGTCACGTTGCACTGTTCAAGGGTCACGCCACCGTCGTGCTCGCAACGTTCGGCCGGTAACACAGACTTTCATGTTTCCTGCAGATGAGTTACGTAAGTGGCTATGGCACGTAGGACACTCTTCAGACGGGTAAGACGTAAATGAAACGCGGTTCGAGATCATACGAGTTTTGAATATACTTCTAAAATGCGACTGCCAAAAACAGAATATCTTAATGAGGAGATTGTAGTTTCAAAGATCAAAATGTGAAGGAGTTTGATAGACTGAATAGTTTGGAATTCCCACCGGACGGAGTTCACAGTAATGTTTCATAATGGTTTTAAGAACGGCATAACAATATATGTTTAACGCACCTTAGTATTCTTCTATGTTACATTCTTTGACGAAGTAAATCACTGTTTTAGACAATCACTATACTCCTACAACATACTCCTACGAATTTTTCGCCTTATCATTTCAACTAATTCTACCTTCATCTAAATAAAAAAAAAACATCTAAAACGTTTTGATATGTTTGTAAAAGCAAAGCTCAGGAAACGCCAATATGTGTATCATCATATACAACCAACCTCTCATGTGTTTCTGGATATAGCGACACCATCACCGCCCGTCAATAAAGTACCGCTATCTGGACTAAGAGGACGAATATATAGCGGTCTGTGTCCGCTGACCTTTCTGTGTATCTCCCGGCATGACCTCCTCAGCGCCGTGGTCAGCTGGCCCGCTGTCGATAGCGACGGACATTTGGCCTTCCTCTCGCCCCATTCCCCCACTTTATGGCACAAATACTCCCTGAAATGATTGTCTGGCGCGCGATACACAGGATTTACAGCATCACACAATGTCTATACCGCGGGTAGTAACAACATAAAGGAATTTCTAGACGTTCTGTTGTGCAGAAAATAAGTGCGTATTTTGTTACACCGTGGAAAAGTTGTTATATATATATATATATATATATATATATATATATATATATATATATATATATATATATATATATATATATACATATATATATATATATATATATATATATATATATGTATATATATATATATATATATATATATATATATATATATATTCACTCTCAAAATGGCAAACATGTACGAGTGTCAAATAATACCAATCAAACTAAACAGCCACAGATAGCTTCATTCAGGTATAATCTATAACGTTATCAAATTTATAATAATCGTCTTAAGGGACTGGATTGGTGTATCTTAAGGGAATCCTAAATTCCATAAATGTCAGGCAGGGAAGTTACCATCACATCTGTTGTCAGGGGCCATTCAGTCTATCAAATTCTGCGACAGCGAATATACCTCAAAAGACATGAAGATAGTTCTATAAAACTTTAAATTTATAATTAGTTTAGGTTAGTCTGGATTAATGTCAGGATCTACATTAGGTTTGGATAAAGTAATCAGTAACTAATGTTATGATATAACAACTCTAACGTCCAGGTTAGGTTAGTCTAGATTACGGTTGAATACGACAATTAGGTTGGAAAAGGTCAGTGCGAAAATGGTAAGGTTAAGTCAGGTTAGTCGAGAAAACAGCTTTAATAAAAAGATATTTCAAGATCAGCTGAGCTATAGCAATATTTGAAAATATTCTGAGAGCAATGATGAACAGCTAAGGCAATAACCAATGTCACAGCAAGGAAAACAAAAACATAAACTAAAAATAAACCAACCTCAGACTCTGTGGCAGCAGTGGTTACGAGCTAACTCGTACGTGAAAGAAAAAGAGAAGAAAAAAAAAAATTAAGACCCCAGCAGACGCCTTTGCTTTGATGTGGGCTGCGAGTGGCCATGGCGTAAGCCTAGCCTTTACACCAGACACCGCGTTCAGGTGGCCGCCACAGTCCTCCTCCTCCTGCCACATACGATAGGCCATCGTGAGCCGGGCAAACCAGACCCGAGTGTCTCTGTAAACAGAAAAAAAAAAAAAGGCATTAACATGGGATGTTGGATCTCATAGCGTCGCTGTTGACGAATGAGGGATGCTACTTTTTTTTTCCTCTCTCTCTCTCTCTCTCTCTCTCTCTCTCTCTCTCTCTCTCTCTCTCTCTCTCTCTCTCTCTCTCTCTCTCTCTCTCTCTCATTCTCGAGTTGCTGATGTCGCAAGTCTTTACTATGTTTTATGTTTTTTTCCAGACTGTGCCTTCGTTACCGCTTCAATCCGTATCCATTGCCAGCGCTGATGATTTTCTGTCTTTGCCCAACAGGTTTCAAAAAAAAATGATAAATTCTAACATATCTTGTATGTGATTTCAGTGCTGTAAGCACGCGGTTATAATACAAATATCTTGAAACAAATCTTCTCATTGTAGACAGAACGTGTCGAAGCCACAGGTAAAGACAAGAGATTTCTTAGAAGAGATGAGTAGTCAAGACACACAACCAATCTCATTCTTTATGGCCACACATCAAAGGCAGGTCGGGGCCTTGTCTCAACCAATGGTCTCCTCCCCCATGACACTCTCCTCCAAACATCACAGGGAAAAACACAGATGAAAACATTTCTCGGAGGGTTAAGAATTCTTTTCAAAGACTCCATCCATTTTTCTATTATGGAGGGAAGGGAGTTTTATTCTCCAATATCCGCCATAGCTGAGCCAAGAGACGCAATACGTTGGCGTATCAACAATGCGTTTGAATCTATCTTAAACTTCCCCGTCAGTAAACAATGAATCTAACATTAACCCCGGATATATTCATGTGTTTAACACATAAAGATATGCTTGAAATATTTATGCCTATTTAAGTCTTGATGATATCCAGCTTTAAGAGTGATTTGTGTTCTTTTTAAAATGCGGGAATAAATATTTCCCTGGGTCGATTACGTAGCCAAAGGCATCCTTGAATCCTACAGCACAACGGTACGACCTTAGAGCACAACGGTACGACTTTAGAGCACGGCGGTACGACCATAAAGCAAGATAATGTAATCAATAGATAACGACGGTACAGCCTGAGACAGAGCCAGACAGTATAATCCTTCAGCAACTCTAATGTATGATGGCCTGACTTACTGGTCAGGTGGAAGGTCACGTTGACTCCCAGGGCCTGTATTGTCTTCTTAAGGGTCGTATCATCATGTTTAAGGGTCCTACCGTCCTGATCTGGAGGTTAAGGGTAAATATGAAGCCTGCCTTGTAATCATAGTAATATTCAGTAATGTGGAAACAACATTACGAGGTACTTTTGACTAGTGGCCATCTTGGATATTGAAAAATTTCTTAACACTGGTCCCAGTCAGCTACTTAACATTTACACAATATCATATTGTCAAAACACGTCCTGACCAGACCTTACCGGGGTGGCAATTACCGTAAGAAGTGGAGGTGAGAATAATACTCACATCACTGATTACATCATCTTCAAGGCTAGGCAGTGTAGCCTGACAGTCACAGGCCGGGGCACACACCTTCCTGTCCCCTCGTCCTGCATGAGAGCCTCCTATAGCGGTTATAATTGTTCCTAAAATCCTCAAAGTTAGGTGGTCATAAGTTGTACTCCAATGTAAAACTTTTGTGAACTTTAATTCCCTATGTTTCGCATCGAGTCCATTTGCATATGATTTGTGAACATACAGGTTTCTTAATGCATGTAATGGTTGACTGGGATGGTGTGCCTTAGTTATGTCTTTGTATACTCGTATCAAAAGGTCGTGGCTGTCATGGTCTGGGATAGAAGTCAACGGGACTGAGCCAAGCCCGTATGTTAGCGGTGATGGCGTCATTTATGTGGGAAAGACCGTTATCTGTCGCCATTTAATGCACTATTCACTCAGAGAAGCTGGAATATCATACCGGTCTATCTCTATGCTTTGCTGTCCTCGTACAACTGACATTAATATCATGCAATATCAGCGAAACCAAACAGCAAACATCACCTGAATTAGTGGTACAAAGTTAAGACGCCATACCTTGTATAGTATAACAGTCATGAGGAGTCTGGGAGATAATACTGAGTCGGTCTTTGTAGATCACGTTCTGTGCAGTACAAAGGATTATCTTCAATAAGAACGAAAAATAAAGTTTGTATGTTTTCCAATAGTTAGGAATTAATGAACACGGGTGAAGCGAGACCTGGGCATTACACATATATCACTAGACATGTGTGTAATGGTAATAATAATAATGATAAAACTAATAACAGATATCATAATAGATTTATACGAAAGAAAAAAAAGATAATCATGTTGCAGGGGGGGGAATGGGTGGGTAGTTGCCGGGGCGGCCGCCAGATGTCAGGGCGGGTTGTAAACACTGGGTGGGCTGCCAGCTGGTTGCTCGTTTGAGGCGGACGCAATGGAAGGGATTCTCTTCAAATGGACCAATTACTGGAATGGTACGTCTTAATCACTTAAGAGAATGAGAGGGCATTTGAGATAAAGATTCAGGGGTCGTCATTTAAAGTCATTTTAGTTTCGTAGTTTCACTGTATTTTGAATATGGATGGAGTATTTATGTCAATCGGTCAGTGACAGACGACAAGATGTTGATGTGGCAGGAGAGTAGATTGGCTACCATGTAAAACACCTGAAGGAAGATGTATGTATTTTCGTGAGTCTTATGATGTTATAACACTCTTGAACTTATGAACATAAACATCCTGTCTGAATGTCGTAACCTGAGGTGCGTGGAACTTTCTATATGTACGTTATCTTTATTAGATATCGATGGTATAGTGACGTGCATGCCGACGACTTGCGAGATCATTATTACTCTAATACTTCGGAAGGAAGGGAGGAGGAGGGAGCGATTTTAGTTTATTCTGGACATATAACACGTGTTTACAATTGATGTATCCTATAGTTTACCAATCCGCCATGGGATGGTCACAAAAAAAAAAAAAAAAATACCACACCGGATCGCTGTCATGCTTGCGTTGCTCCAACCTTGGCTGGGAAACTGTACTTCCCGTCTCACTGCTGGTGGCTGATCATGATAATGGTCTTCAAATATTATTGTGTGTTTTTGATAAAAAAAAAAAGATATTTCTATTCATGTCTTAGAGAGAGAGAGAGAGAGAGAGAGAGAGAGAGAGAGAGAGAATGTGAAGGAACAAAACTGAAATATGTTCATTCTTGCAGAACCTGAGTTAGGTCTGTTATTCATGTAATATCTCAAGGGTTAGTCATCCATACTCCAGTATACCCCATATTCACCTTCACCTTCCTCTAGTGTAATTGGCAACTTACCTGCTTTACATACTTTTATGTATTATAGGTCTGTATTCTGAAATGCAGACATATTAGTTGACTTGTGTATAAATGACTGCATCATGCAGAGGTTATTTATCAAATGTTACTTGAATCGATACTGGAATTGTTGCTGGATTTGGTGAAATAAGTAGCGGGCATTACCAGAATTTGGCTGCTTGTGTTCAAACTGTGAATGAAGTTACCTTCCATGAGGTTGTTTCATTGCAGTACAATCTTGTTGAAGACTTTTCAATCCAAGAGTCCATCCTTTCCCTGCTGCTGATTGTAGGACAGTCTTGAAGCTGCAGTAGCCCCTGGAGAATGAGACTTAGGGTTATTTAGTAATAATATAGTAACTGAAATAAATAAGAATATTTAATGTATGGGATGTCCTGAGATATGGGAAATGGCTGTTGTGAAATACTGCACATACATAATGCGTAACTCTCAAACTGAAGATTTGTGTTCAAATTTTTAACTCGTTTATCAGGTTGGCAGCCAAGATGGTTTGTTTTAGACCAAGGAGTTCTTGCATACTACAAGTCACAGGAAGAGGTCAACCAGGGGTCTAAAGGATCCGTAAAACTTTCTGCTTGTGAGATTTTAGGTGAGTTAATCCTTCTGTCTATTGTAATGTCAGAACCAGTGCAGTACATGGCAATGCAAGTTGGTTTAAGATCAGTTTCTTTGTTATCAAAAATGTACTCAGAGATATCGATCCTCTGTTAGTTTTTAATTTTCTATTAAGTATTAGGGAACAGGAACAATAAATGTATACAGTGTACTGTATTAGAGAAATTTTTTGCTGATTGATAAATGATACTGGAGTCTGAAAGAGTTAAAGAAAAATACAGATACTAGGACAGAGACAAATTTCTTTCTGTCCATGGTAGGGCTATCATTGCCAGCCAGTATACTACCAAGGTACATTTGTCTTTTCTTTTGTATATCAGACATTTAGATATGCACCTTCTTACGTTTCTTTCTAAACTGAGTTGCATGTAAGATGTTATAGCACTTGTCTTATTTTAATGATACATAATTATAAAAAAAACAGATTGCACTCTGTTTTTGCCACCAATTCATATTCATTGCATGCTTCACAACATTCTGTCTTAGCTGTGTTTTTAGTTAAGGGAGAACTTAGATAGTGAGAAATGTATGTATGGTTATGTGATTGCTAGCAGGGGTTATTCCTAGTCTACCTAATAATAGTAATCTCTCTTTCAGTACATCCAACAGATACAATGCGAATAGATATTGTGATTCCATTTGAACAACATTTTTATCTCAAGGCTCCATCTCCACATGAACGTCATGCTTGGCTCGTAGCCCTAGGCAGTGCAAAAGCTGGTATTCCTCCTGCAATACCTCAACCCAAAATAGAGAAAGGTAAGAGGATATGATACAATAAAAGGACTCAGTTTAAAGAATAACAAAATGATGTTCTCTCAGTTTGCAGCTGCATATGTGCATTCATCTTATATCTTGATCTGTTGGTGTATCAGTTCAGCTAACTTTCCATGAATATAAGTTGAAATCGGTGGATGTTTGTGGAAATATGAAATAAAGTGATGGGGAAAAATATTGGTAAGCGGAAAGTTAAATGTATTTTTAAATTACTCATTTAAAGTCTTATGATGTGCTTATGAATCTTGCAACTAGTCCAGTATTCTATGACCTTGTTGAGCCAATTTTATGTATTTTGTGCTTATGAATCTTGCAACTAGTCCAGTATTTTATGACCTTGTTGAGCCAATTTTATGTATTTTTTGCCACTATTGTACTCATATCTTTCTGTTTGCATGGGATTGGTAATGTTCAAATAGTACAACCTTTCAGATCATACACACATTCTTGGCTCATGTTCAGTGTGCCAAGGTGAACTAGGTTTCCAAATTTAAATGCTCCTCAATTTTTGCTGTGCACAACACTACATTGCCACATCAGGTGAAACATGACATATATTCACACTGCCACCTCACCCCATAGAGTGACTTCATTTCATATATTCAAAAATCACTCTCTAGGCATCCTGATCCACAAAACATCTAACCCTAGGTAATTAACACCATATCTGTCCATCCTTTCATGGTCTACCTCTTTTTCTATGCATCTTCCACTAACATTTATCTTCACCATCCAGTGTGTCTTTCACAGTCATATCATCTTAAATTGCTTCACCCTTATGTTTTTTTTTTAAAAAATCCTTCATCCACATCTTTACTATCTCATCATTTTTAATTCTATCTATTCTCTCAAGTCCTGCTATGAGTTAGTCATCTTTCCTTAATGCAATCTCCTTGCATGCAGCAGTTAGACTTATCCCATTCACTAGAGCCTTCATTGCATACCTAAAACTTTTCCTTTACATGACTGTGGTCATGATTTTAGTTTTCATTCATCATCCATGCTGACCATCACTCCCAGATTTCTATACCACCTAAGTCTCGTCTCTTCAGATGGATATTGTATGATTTTCCTCCTTTACAAAATTATTCATGCAGTACACTATTGCTTTTTGCCATACATTTTCTCTCTCTGAACATATGGTTTCTTATTTGTCCTAAGATTTCTCTTTCAACTTACTTGATCATATGTCATACTTTCAGAGCAAGAGCCAGATACCGTGAAAGCTAAGAAGTCAGAACTACGACTGACTTGTGACCTCCTAATGAAGCAGGTCTACAGTGTTAAGACAGCAGCCAACAACCCGGATGGACCTGATCTTGAGGTTTGTTGAAAAAAGAAATATTATTGTTCATCACTATATTTTGGTTATTCAGTGTCCCTTCCCTTTAAATTATGTGAAATACAAATTTTTCTCCAGAGAAATAATATATCCAAGTAATTTATTTTGAAAATGTATTATTTGAAAATGATAATGTCATACCAATACTTTTTGAAGGATTCAGTAAATTGTATTTATACAATGTATGCCTTTTCCTGCATTTTAAGGCAGGGTGTCACATGCAGTCCTCTTCAGGCATTTTGCTTTTTGACCAGTGCTTCATGCTATTTTGTATATTGGAAAAAGAAAAAAAGAATCCTGGAAGTGTCAAGTTTCTTTTTATTTCTCATACTGTGTTTATGGAGATATCTATTATAGCTAAATTTTACCTTCAGGTTTTCCTTAGAATTTTGCTTCCAACAATTTGTCAGTACTGATACCCATTATCTTCCTTGCACAAATAATTGTATCAAGTTTCAGTAACATGCTCTTGGGTATTTATATTAGCTCTTGAATTTTTCATTGTATCCATCTTTCTGTTGTGAGCTTAGGATGTCATATAGGGGGTTTATCTCTGTTTTTGTAATGAATGATTTTTTATTTTATCCTGGCAACCATTTGGCTCATTGTACTGAAATTCAATACACATTTGAAAAGAGCACATGTAGCCCTGGAATAATCCCTCTTGATTTTCATTCAGTGATATAAAAAATATTCACTAAGTTTGTTTGCAGAAGTTGGATGAATCTACTGCTCTGCTCTCAGCAACTTGTGATACTTTCATCCATACACTAGAGGAATGCCTGAAGTTGTCCAACACCTCGCCAACGCCACAGCTTAGTGGAGACACTCCCATACCTCCAATCACCGTCCTCAAGGTCTGTTTGCCTCAGTGTTCAAAATTTCAGTCATTCTTTCTTTCATTAGTAAGGTAAAAGTAAATTAAGTAAACTGATAAAGATTTTGTTTTCACAGACTTTCTTAGAGGATTTTCCCTCTTAGGCTCAGTTCCCTGTTCTTATCACGACCTCACTAATGTGGGAAATGGTGAATATGTATAAAAAAAAATATATATTCATAAAGACCCATACATGCACATATACATACACATACACAAACACATATGTATATACACATGTACATATCTATACTTGCTTGCCTTCTTCCATTCCTTGCGCTACCCCTCCCCACAGGGAACAGCATCTCTACCCCCTGCTTTAGCGAGGGAGCGCCAAGAAAACAGACAAAAAAAGCCACATTCATTCACACTCAGTCTCTAGCTGCCATGTGTAATGCACTGAAATCACAGCTCCCTGTCCATATTAATATTGTATATATTTTTTTTTTTTTAGGAAAGGAAAAGTTCTAGTACTTCTACACCTATAGCAACAAGACAGAACTCTACAGAAAGGTAAGACTAGTGCTTTCAGTTTTGTCCATAGTTTTCAGTAAGTCATAGGCAGTTGCCTTCTTGTCCAGATTCAGGATGGCTGGATATTTTGGTTTCTAAGTCATGATAATTGGGTATAGGTATTAACAGACTCTTCCTGCATGTGGTACCACCACAAGGAAGAAGTGCTCCTCTGTAAAGCTTTATCATCATCAGCGAGCAGAAAAGAGAACAGGATCAACAAGGACCTTCTTGTCCCAGAGCCCACCTTACCCATGAGGACTGCAGTCATGAAGCAGCAGGAGCTCCATGAAAGGGGTCCTAGGGATATAGGATAACTATGATAATAGGGCTTGAAATTACTGCTTGTGTCCAGAAGGGCCAGTGTAAAGACACCATACATGCTACCTTCTCATGTTTTCTTAACAATTAGGTCCTGTTCCTGAAATTCTTAGGTTAAACTCTCTCTCTCTCTCTAATCTGTCTTGATAACATGTATTTTTAGCCATGAATGTTGCCATTGATATGTAAAGAATATTCATATCCTCAGAAAAGGATGTTGTTAGTCATCTCCCTCTTGGAATTTTGACATGTTCTAGTTGCTCTTTGTCATGAACCAGCCATGGGACTCTGCTTGCTCTCTCTCTTCTTGAAGAGTTTTATATCATTTTAGTAAAGCTGTCTTTAGCTCAAAAGCTTGTGTGATAATCCTAATCATATCTGTATTTCTAAATTATATTGCAGTACTGATTGGTGTATCATGACTGGGTTAGAATACTAAGACTTTAAAACCCTTTCCCTTTTTGTTAAGAGGTTACTTTCAAATTTCTCTAAATGAAAGGGAAGGGGACAATAAATGCATTATGTCTTTTGGGCAAATGACAGCATTTTTGTCTGAATACTGGGCCTTTGTGATTTAGCAAAGTTGCAATGCAGGGACCAATTTTTTGGCTACAATGTATCCAGCCACCTTGCATCATCTGGACACTCAGACACCTGTCAGTTACTGATTGCCTTATGCTGTGAAGAACAAAAGCTTCTTATTTTTCAGATTCATCTGTTTGTGCTATCATATTTGACATGTTCTGTAAGAATCATTTTGTTTGCTTTCATTCAGAAAATACACGAACCTGGTCAAAAGATCTCATTGTAGGGCAGAAACCAAAATATCACATGAGTGAATTTATAAAAAGTCTACAAGTTGTTTTTAAGATGTACATATCTAGGAGATGAAATATAAGAAAAGAAGCGTATTCATAAGATTTTACGATTTTTTCTTTTCACAGAAGGACAGAGTGATTATCAGTGGAATTATGGTGACAAAAAGTATGATTTTACAGTACAGAATTCTGCTTATGTCAAGAAGCAATGGCCAATTCCCTGTTGATGGAACCTTAGTCAGAAGAATTTATTAGTTTTTAAGACAGATCCCTTTGTTTTTTAACCTTTTAAGCATAGTGAGGTACCAGAAATAAGTTTATGTATGGCTGGAATCATGAAAAACTTCACCCTCCATAATCATTGACTTGAAAGAATTTATACATTCCATCAAAAAGAATTGCAATTTTATTTATTCGAACAGTTGAATATATTGTTTAACTTTCAGTCATTAATGTGTAAATATTATTCAGGGTGTGTTGAATCATTTTACATGAAGCAAAGACACTTTCTTTTTCAGTATGGTTGTCTAATTAGTGCTCACTTCAAGCTTCTTAGAAGTAATAGTGCTTATGGAACTACAAGTGATTTATTATTCATGTAATGAAAAGTTTGATAAAAGGCAGAACCCTGGCACATTTTGTAATTGTGGTGATGGATGAGGTAGCTATGTACTGAGGAATTAGGTGGAGCAAGAAAGTAGTTGCTTTCATGTTTTTGTTGTGAAAATTTAAGATTGAAAAGGAGCACAGTAATGGCAGCTGTAGACTTTAATTTCATATTCTAATGGTATTGTCATAACAGTACCTCATTTTGCATTACACAGACTTTGCCATGTTATGAACAAAATCAAAGCCCCAGCAAAAGAAAGCTTTTCCATTTTTAATAATTATATTGGCAAGCCTAATTTTTGTTTTTGTTACTGTATAAAACACTTTTTCATCTATTGAGAAAAGCTTGTTAAGTTCTCCATGCTTCATAAAAGTTTTTGTTGGCTTATGGAATATTTCATACATTGGATTCATAACTAACCGTAAGCATCATTATTATTCGTTTTTCTTCTGAAAATTAATTTCAAAAATATACAATTGTGATAACATTCAGTGCAAACTTTTGTTTGTCTTTATTTACTTATGAGTAAAGTTGGAACACATTTTGTAAAAATGATGTATATATGCACTAAGCAAGTTGTGCACATTACTTGAATACAGCATTGATAGTAGACCACACAGATATATTGGCTGGCTGTATTGTTATAATGATCTGGTTTAGAAATTATTTTATTGGAATTAGAAATTTGAAATATTTTCAAAATGCCTACCAGAAAGGTGAATGTCCCTATGTTTAGAATTCCATTATATATTCCCATTTGCTTTCAATTATGGCTTGTGAAACTTTCGTAATCCACCTCAAGTGAATGGGAATGGAGATAACTTGATGTACGGAGTAATCTTTCAGTGAAAAAATTAAATTTTAGTACTTGGGATTGATATGAAATTCTAAAGATTTTGCTTCTGATGATGATATGTCTTTCAGTAATTTTATCAAGAAAACTTTAAAAAGTTATGAACATTTGTACAAAAACTTTTTATCTGTATTGGGAAACCAACGTAGTTTCAGAAAAGACAAAAGTGTCATCATGATGTCATCAGCAACTTAGATCTGATTACTTGTAGATTTTTTTGTGGTAATTCTTGTTATTTTCACTAATGACATTCCTCTATATTTTGTCAGGGAAATTTTGCATTTTCTTAAAGCTTTCCTATATATAATAATTGCTGTATTGATAAATATTGCCAGAATATTCTATATTTTGATAAGGAATGTTTTAAAAGGCAGTACATGTACTAAAGTACTTTAGGCATAAACATAGAGAATTTGAAAGCTTCAGTTAAAGTTAATTTTTCACTTGCAAGCCATATCATCCCTAAATATGTATTCTTACTGTATTACAGGTTGGGTTCTACTCAGAAAAGCATTATATTAATTGTTGTATTCGATTATTTGTCCGTTTTCAAGCTTATTTTAATGGTACTGTATGTGTATAATGTAGATGTATAAACTAATTGATGCCAAAGGAAAAGCTGTATAGGTATATTATTAGAACAATGGTTTAGATATTTTTATTAATGAAATATTATTCTTAGGTTTGAGAGATAGTAGAAATGACCTTTAGAGATTATCTAATTCTTGTTTTGTTGGATCATTTACTCTAAAAATGTACATAAAAGTTTGTAGCACTTCTGATATCCATCAGGAATTTTTCTTTTGTTGGTGTGTTGTGTGTCTAATGTCGCTTTTTCCACAGAAGACATGGGCTCGATTCTTGGCACTGGGCTGAATAAGCAGTGACACTTTTGTATTATGTGCATATGGGTGCCCTTGTGTAAATAACCATTTCTGAGCCTAACTGTGTGCTGCGGATACTAAAGCTTTATTGTCACTTATTTTTCACTGACATTAATTTTAAATGGAATGGTATAGTTGCTCTGAAAGCCACCACAAATGTTCATTCACTGATAATTAGCTATGTTCAGATCATATAAGCATAGATTTATACTGTTGTTTAATCCAACCTTTAGGTACAAACCCTTATCATGATATTTAGATGAGTAGGATTCAGAATTTTTTTCAGCTCTGGAGTCCTTCCAGAGGTACATGAACCTTGCGATATTTGCCATTAGCAACCAAATTTTTTTATTTTTGTCTGATGAGGAGTTTTAATAAGCAGTGTGTATGGGTCTTGGGATTAAATCCTCATGTTCTCAGTTTAGTTCATCTTTTTGATCTCCCATGCTTAAGTTTGTGACAGCTGTTTCTCATTCAAATTAGGGAACTGTGTCTTCTGTTACATTTTGGTTTGGGGAATGTGGCATTCCATCAGTGAGGTCCAACCTGTGTTACTAGGTGTGAAAGGCTTCTACCTTCACAAGATTTTGCCTTGGAGCATTTCTCAAAAAACAGAGGTCCTTGGGAGATTCAGGACATATGAAGTTAACCATGGAGATTTTGATGCATTTCTCAGATACTGAGGCTTTTCTTTCATGCTCTCTCTAGACTGGCTAAATATTACTAAAATTCTTGTCTTTAGTGGAGCTTATTATCGTAGAGTGTATGATGCACCTTCAGGTCCAACTCTAGATTTGGGATAATTGGGGCCAATTTTATGTAAGCCCTCTTATGCACCAGATATCCATCTTGCATCTTGTGTTTATCTTCCCTAATTACAAGATTTTGCAAGTTATAAATGTCTACTCAGATTGTCAAACTATCCTTACCTGCATATACTTGTTTCATATTCATGTATCGTAGTTGGAACAAGCATTCTTTCATACAAGCTTCTTGAACACTGTGAACTTGATTTTTTTGCTCATCACAGTGTGTTCATAACTTTTACCCTCTACCTAAGATTTCAATGTTTTACCACATCTCTAGTTTTCCAAATTCATTACTGTGCTGATCTCTAAAGGACTCCTGATCAGTACCCTATGGCTGTAGAACTCCAGCTGAAACAGATGACCATGCTCAGTGTATGGATTAATTTACCACATAAGAACTCTGGCACAGCTCATCATCAAGTTTGGAAAGCTAAGTTCTGAATTGACTGCTCTTGGCCTAGATGGGGCAAGTAGATCACACACACTACTGTTCTGCCCAGTCCACTGGTTCACTTTTTGTAAACATATTTTATGACTCCTGGGCATAACAGCCCGAAGTTGAGCTTGATGCCATTTTGTGACAGGATTAGGCAACAGGGTAAATCCTTGCTTTTGTGGTGGGGAAATGATTAATTACCGATATCATTTGTTTGTGGAGAATTAGGGGTAAGTATATTATAATTATGTCTTGTAATTCATTGTCTAAAATGTCTTGAGCGCCAAGTTAGACTCTTAATATTTCCAGATTACAGCTTATAAAAAGAGTCTTTCAGATCAAAAGTGAGTTTCTTAAAGACTAACCAGATCATAGTTGTACAGAGTATGTAAATGGTCACCCTGTATTACAAGTTGGTTACCTTTAATGCTTGGAGTATAGGATCCATTATTTTCAAATTAGTGGAATATTATTTAACAGTATATTGTGTGAGATCACGTAATGAGTTTGACTAGCATAAAAGTGAATTTAATGGATTATTAGCTGATTTTATTATTTAATGAAGAATAATAAACGTTATAATTTATGAATTTTTCATTTTCTGTCTGTTCTTTATTTAGGATCAAGATCAACATGTATATGGTATTGGATAACAGGTACTTCAATCGTCTACCATAGATATAATTGCCTTATGCTTTCCCTAGTTATATAGGCTTTTACATATTGTCATATATAATCAAACAATTTGAATTCATATAAAAATTACTTGGCATCTAAGTATGTGGTAAATTTAAAGCAGTATAAAATGGCATTCAGTTGAGCATGCATTTATATTTTGTTTTTTGTCTCATCCTCTGGTCTCAGCATGATTTGTTCATGCATACCTCCTGACATGCATGTTATATCATCAGTGAAGATCAGTGTGTAGCTAGATTATTTGTGAAACCTAAAATACTTTTACTGCCTTTAGCATGAACGCCTACCGATTTTTTGTGTACTTAATTTTACTGTAGATTTGTTTTTTATACCTGCTCACTTTTTCTGACCTTAGTGAGGTAGCCCAAGGAACAGACAACTGAGCTTTTAAACTCTTTGAGCTCCTTCCTCTGTTTCTTGGGTGAATTTTTAATCATAACACTGCATGCATGTTGTGTGGCTGGTTCTGTTATTTACTTTGATAGTAAGATTACAGTAGAAGTGAACCCAATGGAAAAACTAATGCTAGGCTATGCTCTACACATTCATTCCAGGGGAAATAGTCATTTTCTGTTTTGAGTTTAAAGACTTGCTTTTGTGGTAATGGCAAACAGATTGATTGAATCCGTGATCATATTTCTCTGGCTTTGAATTTTTTTATATTTCTTAAAGTGTAGTTTATAGATTTTTCCAACACATTCCAGTTCAGAGTTCACTATAATTAAAAATGTAGAAGAAATAGTTAGGTAGTAGTTGGGAGGCAGCCACCAACCAGGGAGGTTTAATACTGGTACTACCTGCCTTGGTCTCTGGAGGGTTAGTGACAACTGCATAGTGAGCCAGCACTTCAGTGGTTGTCAAGTTACACTCCTTTGACCCAGGTAGCTATCTTTACTGTATCCCTCACCCCTCACGTGGACTGCTGGCATTTCCGTCCACAAACATATACTCTAACCTTAGCACACATAACATTTGACAACAGGTGACACACAATTCATTCTTCATAACTCTAGATTTTCCCCTGGTGAGTGCTATGCATTAGCTGTGCCTTTTGGCAAAATGGTAGGAGCAAGAGATAGAAGTAGAAGGTAGAAAAATTAGGAGGGAACATTAGGTAGTAGTAGTCAGTAGGAACATTAGGTACGAGCCTCTGGAAACACTGCTCTAGAGTTGCCCTCTGCCAGTGGCCTTTTAAGGGTGTGGCACTAAAGGCTAAGAAGCGGCACTGGAGTTCATCAGTTATGGAGATTCTTTACCTGTTGGCACCCCACTGAGGGAGTTCCTGGAGGGATGTTGCATCACAGAAGTATACAGATAGAATTGGGATTGCACTTCTTTTATAAATGATTATATCATTATAATACTAAAGTATTTTAAAGTGCAGTGGAAATACCAGTTATGAAAATTAATTGTATTCAGTATATTATATACTTTTACCAAGTTACTTGTTCCTAGATACTGTTGTAAAGATAAAGAAAATATGCATTTTTTTTTTTTCAACAGCCATCATACATAACTCTGCCCACTAATTGTGAAATTCACTCGTTGGTAATGACATTTGCCCTTTGGTTATGAAGTGTGCCCTTTGATTATGACATTTACCCACTGGTTATGACATTTTCCCATTATCTGTGACATTTGCTCATTAATTATGATCTTTTTTTCTCTGGTTATGTCATTTGCTTGCTGGATATAACGTTAGCCCACCAGTTATGACATTTGCCTATTAGTTCTGATACGTTATCCAATGATTACGACCATTCCCCCCAGGGTGTAACATTTCCCTGCTAGTTATGACATTTCCTCACTGCTTGTGGCATATGCCCACAGTTATGACGTTTGCTTACAACATTTTGGCACTGGACATGACATTTGCCCACTGGTTATAGCACTTGCCTACAGCAAGTGACACTGTTATGGCATTTTCCCATTTGATATGACATTTCCAAATGCTCATTGGCTATGACATTTTCCCACTGTTTATGACTTTTGCCTGCTGGGTATGGCATTTGCCTATTGGTTATGACATTTGCCCAATGATTATGACAACTGCCCACTGGTAATGACATTTGCTCACTGCACCTCACTTTACTGTTGTTGGGGTCCCTCTTCTCTTGAGATTAAACTTTTAAAATTCGAATCTGCCTACGATATTTGCCTATTGGTTTTAAAATTTACCCACTAGCCTATGACATTTGCCCTCAGGTAGTGACAACTGCCCTCTGCTTAAGACCTTTAATCACTGGTTATGAAATTTGTCCATTGGTTATGACATTACCCATCAGTTGCTATTTGCCCAATGAACACATTTACCCACTGCTTATGACATTTGAAACAATACTGATGCATTCTCTAATACCCATTTTTTAAGCAAGACCAGAAAATGTGAATGCTGAAAACTTTTTTTAAGCCAGTCTGGTATTGCCCCTTCACCTTCATTATAGACTAATGGGGCTCAAATGCCCTGATATCCTTTGATCTTTCAGTATGAACAAGTAGCTTTTATATGTGGTCTGCCCACTGAACATGGCCAGCTTCCTGGGTGCTGCAGTTAGAGGACTACTGAGGTATTATATATATATATATATATATATATATATATATATATATATATATATATATATATATACGTAAAGAGAGAGAGAGAGAGGGAATTAGAGATAAGGGATGGCATACTATTGCCTATGGTTTAATGATGTAAACTGATGATGTGGTGACAATATTACTGATATGTATCAGTGGACAAAAAGGAGTACCATATGGTCAAGGAACTTATTCCAAAGAAGCCCATTGTTTCCCTGTTACTGACAGTAGCAAAGCCTCATAAATTATTTATACACTATACATTCATGTTAATGGACTCGCCTGCATGTGGTTACATAGCAAGTGAAAAGTCACCTTCCATGAAGCTGTGGACAAAAAGAAATATAGTCATGATGAGGAACTTCTCACTTCAAAGGAGTCCTTCATTTCCATACTTCTGATTGGAGTACAGCCTCAAAGCTGCAGGAGCCACTTGAAATAGATCCTGGGGTTTATAACTAATTAATTATATATTCATCCCACAATATCCTCAACAAATAATTCTGCTCCACCCTAAATTATGCCTCAACCACCTGGTCATCCACCCTATTAAAAGAAAATGTAACAAAGCAGCATATCACACAAAACAGCACTTAGAACAATCACCAGTTGCTTAGCAATCATAACGTCGATTTCCTGTTTGAGGAGAAAAAATACCTATGATTCAATCTCATGATTTCAATACGCTCAGCACATTAATTCTCTGTAACAATACTAGATTTCTCCTACCTAAAGTGCTCTATCAATAACCTCAGCCCCCAAGTAAAATAAAGACCCTATCCTTGCTTCACACCAACAAATTAAATTTACTGGTCCCCAATACCCAACAAGCATGATGCTGACAACACGTACACAACACCGTAATGACAATAAATGTTAAGCACCTGCCCTCCCAACTCAGTTCCATTGTACCAGCCATACACTGCTTGTAACTACACTCCCCAGGTATGTATAAGTTATGCTTTGTTGTCTGTGTTCTGGATGCCATCCATCTTTTCAACATCACAAACACAGATTGCACATATCACATCTCCAAATTGCAACTTCCAAAGTAAGGAAAAGACACATTCCTCAGCTGTCCTGTGCTCAGCACACAAACATACACAACATTCCCACATTTCTTGACCTGTGGTTCTTCCCAGTGGGCATGGCTGAATTCCTGAGCACAGTAGGAGTAACACAAAAGGGGATCCAGTAAAGAGGCTAAGGCATCTGTGTATGTGCTCACTTTTCCCAGTGGAAGGTTTCAGAGAAGATATGCAAGTTGTTTATGTTTGTATGAAAAACTGTGTTGCTTTTATATATGAATTTATAGAAGTGTTAAGTGTTACAAACTGTCTGATGAATTAATGATGTTGAGCAAGGAGGAAGAAGCCTAATGTGGGGGCTTCTGATTGTTGCTACATAAATGTATCATCAGTAGCTTGAGTGGAAATGTACTTATAATGTATTCTTGGTATGTTGGAGAAACTTGTGTATCATGCATGGAATTTTTTATCTCAGAAATAATAGACCAGGTGTTTACCGTAGTACTGGATATTCCTGTATTGCTATTTCATTTACGTGTATTGCTTATAGAATGTTTTGATTATTAAAGCATGATGATATCTGAATGGTATAAAAGCAGAATGATGAGGTCTTAAGTGGAGCTTTGTATTTTTGATAATTCATGCTGGGTGAATGTCAGAAGCACCTGAATATACATTATAGTGGATTGCACTTAGCATTATGTTCTTTTGAAATTAAGGACTGAAATGCTGATGTAAATTATTGTATTACCGTTTGTGGGGTTTCAGTGAGATTGGAAATATAAAATGTATCAATGGGATACAAAGCAAGAAAAGCAAGAGAAAGTTGAAATAAATCAGTTCCCAGTATGGAGAGGTTGGTATGATTATACCTTGCTATAATATACTTGAGGAAATTATGGATGTAGGACATTGAAATAAAAATGTGTGTCAGTATCATCAAGACAGATTTTTCATTGTGTAAGAAGACAGACTGGATATCAATGCATACACCATTATGGTGTAGAGCAGGTAAAATCCTTAGAGGGAAGTAAAGAAATTTAGAAAAGAATGTGTTAAGTGTAGATGAGCATGGTATGAGTGTATTAGGTAGAATTTTTTTTCAGTGACTGGTTAATTCTGTCTGTAAATTGTGCAACACAATGCAGTGTATAGTATTATTGTAGTACTTTTAAGTCTTTCAAGAACCATATTTCCATGAAGAAAACACAGCTCATCTAACATCTGAAAGCAATGATTTAGTGTTTGAAGTTGTATATTTTTGTAGCAGTTGTTTACGGAAGAGCATACAGGAGGCAGGTTCCTATATGAGCAGTTCTTCATGCCAAGTACATATATCGCCTTAGAATCCTTTACATCTGTTGATCTTGACAACTGTTTCTTGCAGCTAATGGCTGCATTGTAAATGTTATAAAAGGACAGATAATATATTAAAAAATAAGATTTATTTTTGTTTGATATATTCCTTCTAATCCATGGATACTTGTAAATTTTATTGTTTCACCGTATTTTTACCTTTCATAATCATACACAGCTTCAACCTTATGTTTATCTTGTATTTGTGGGGCTCATTATTTTCAAAAAGTAATTCCTTAGAGCAGACAACTGACATGGCTGCTTCACTTCTTTCAGGGCCAAAGTGTATTAGTGTTGGGTCTTTAACATTTATGGGCGATTATTGGCAACCAAATTATTTTGGAAAAGTCTTTTCCTTCCACTCTGCTGCAGATGCAGGAAAAGTACATGACATATTTGAGTATAAAACTTGAAAGGGCATCGTAACATATTACTCATTTAACATCTTTACAATAACTGTTATCTATGTGGTGCATGACTTGTTAGTTGCAGACTTTTTGTAGCTAAACAAAAGCCCATTTCTCATAAGAGAAGAAGCCACTCAGTATGAAGAGTTGTATATGTTGTAAGAGAATTACTTGTGGTAAGAGGTTATGAAAGCTGATTAATTTATACTGTCTAAACTACAAAAATTATAATACTGAAAATTATAGTACCAAAATATTATAACTTACAAGAATGAGAATTAACCAATGATAAGGCTGACGTCTTAAATGATGTACAGACTATGCAATCTTTTTGATATGATAATACAGTTCATAATAAGTTCTATTCTTTAACATATTCAAGTTTATCATTGTCTCCATCTCTACTGGCATTAACACTTGCCACACTTTTTCTTCCAATGAAATCATTATATTCTTAGGAGACAAAATGCAAGCCAATGGCAATATTTGAAGGTGCTGATTGATAATGTGTAGCGTTCCCTCACTTAAACTGTAGCAGCAACAAGACATTTAAAGCTTTTTTTATAAAAAACCAACAAAATAAAAAGTATTTCTTAATCTATACAGTAGTAAGGTGTCAATATGTATTTATGCCTAAGGATAAAGATAGAGATATAGATACATTAGCTAATTAAGCACTAGATCCCTCCCATCTAAACCACTCTATAATGAATCACCAACTTCCCAGTAGACACAATAGATTTACCCCTGCCTCACACTTCGGTAACCTCTACTCACAGATCCCCCAACCCCCATCATTTACAACAATGACAAAACATGCACATCAATCTAACCTGGCAAACACTAAACCGCTGATCTCCCAACTCAGTCTTAAACTCCAACCATTGGAAACTACACTCCTAAGACAAACAAGAGTCATTCTCCTATTTACACTTTGGTTATCACCCATGGTTACACCACCACAGACCCATTTCAACGTAACCCATGAGCCTTCATGCCTTTACTGCCTTAGATGATCAGTCATTAGTCGTCATTGTATATCTGGCACCAAATAGAACATGATAATCATCAGCAGATGTCAGTATGTGACTGAATGATGAATAGCACTGTGCAACTGATACCTTAAATTTTTTGGACATTATAATCCTTCACTTTGAACAGTATAATCCATCATATGAGCAAAAAAAAAAAAAAAAAAAAAGGTTAATACTGACACTTGTATCACACATACATAAATCTATACAGAGTAACCATAGTGACTGAGGATGGGTAACAACCACTTGTTGATGTGGGGAATGGGAACAGCCACAGTAGTTGAAAGATAACAATCCTGGTTGTAGGTAACGGGGAACACTTCATACTGATAAAGGGTACATCCATGGTGGTTGACGGAAAGAAGCAGCCACATGCGAGCAGTGAATACAGCGATAGTGACTGATCCAGGGGAATAGCGGTAGTGTTTGATAAGGGGGAAAAGCTGCAGTGATTGATGAAAAGGAATTGCTGTAGTGATTGAAAGGGAACAGCTGTAGTGGTTGATGTGGGTAACGGCTGTAGTGCTGATGAAGGAGAACAGCTGCAATGGTTGATCAAGGGAAACAGACATACTTGGACGAATGGAGAGAGAGAGAGAGAAAAGCAAGAACGAGAAACAAATGACTTTAGGGTGGAAGAAAAAGGGAGGTAATGACAACGAAGCGGGATAAACCCAGATCCATAGCAGAACCTTATCTTTTCCTGGCTACAGATAGTGCTGCATTTCCTGTTCACTGATAGCACATTAGATTAGATAAGACCAGATAAGATGAAAACCAACACTAGAATGGGACAGTGATGTCCTCCCGAGCTCTAGGGTACGACGAGTTCGTTTACCACATGAAAAGTTCGCTCGCCACGCGACGAATTCGTTAACCACTAGAATTCGTCTGCCACGCAAAGACTTCGTTCGCCACGCAAAGTTCGTCTGTTCGTCTGCCTCGCAAAAACTTCGTCCGCCACACAAAGTTCGTCTGCATCTGAGCGAAGAGTGCGTCTGCGACAAGAAGAGTTCGTTATGACTGAAGACGGGTACAGCCCAGTGGCCGTCAGCTCCCCTGCAGCAGGGGACACTGCCGGTGATGCTGACGGCTGGGAAGGGGGAAGACTCAAGAAATTAGCGTGGATGGCGCTTCCCTGCCTGAGTGTGCTCCTCTACCTGGGTGATCTGACGACCACCTTGTGCTACGCTGCCAACCTCTTCCTCCGCGCCGACGTGCGGGACGCGTTCATCCTAGGGCTGGACTTGAGGACGTGGGCATGGCTCATCATCATGGTCCGCGTCACCTCAGGCGTCGTCATCAACGTCATCGTCACCCTGAGCAGGTACCATCCGGTGGTGTAAACAAGGGCTTGACGTGTTGTCTGCCTGCTAACCTCACCTTTGACCCACAGATAAGGACTTGACAGGTCTACTCGGTCGGAATGTGTGGTGACTTCTTTATTTTCTAGTGTGAGTGTAAACACGAATGTAACCCATTAAAAGACATGATTTGACGGGTACATGAGGTCCTAAATCAGTTTCTTGACACGTCCTTGTGTTTCAGTCCACTAAGACGTTCGTGACACATCGAAAATTCATTTGACACATGTTGTCAGCCCTAAATCTAACTCTTAACTTTGTAGTATTTTTCTCAGCTTGCAATGACACGTCCGTGACTCCTCTACAAGTGTGACTTAATGGGTATACATGATTGTAACTTGGATTCAGTATTTGTACTAAAGGGTACATGACATCCAGACCTGCCGTACATCTCCAGATCATATTCTAACCATCACATGTTGGAGGCCTTTGACGACTCTTCATGATCGAGTCCAAGACCAATTCAGGAATCATACCCAAGAGTCGCACCGTCTTGCCCAAGGATCGTACAGTCGTCCTCAAACAGTGAACGACCATCTAGATGTTGACAACCACTGAATCCAAGAATATATAAAATTTCTTTAATCAAACTGATACATTAGTTATTTTCCTTAATGATTTCGCTACAATCCGCTGTTCCACATAAAAAACAAATTAAACACATATTGCCTTTATCTGCAACTTACATATGATCACTCTGTAAAATATTAATTCCTATAAGAATGCATTTACCACGGGTGTCTACTCATTAAATATCTTCTATAAATAAAGCAATGTATATATTCTCTCTCCTGCTTTCCCAGGCACAAGATTGGCCTCCTGGACAAGAGGAATAAAGCGATGGAGTTACTGAAGTGCTGCGTACCGGAGTTCCACGCGTTGTCGGCGTGAGTATAGTACCCGCAACACCTGTTGTCGGGGCGCGTATAGTACCCGCAACACCTGTTGTCGGGGCGCGTATAGTACCCGCAACACCTGTTGTCGGGGCGCGTATAGTACCCGCAATACCTGTTGTCGGGGTGCGTATAGTACCCGCAACACCTGTTGTCGGGGTGCATATAGAACGTGCAACACCTGTTGTCGGGGTGCGTATAGTACCCGCAACACCTGTTGTCGGGGTGCGTATAGAACATGCAACACCTGTTGTCAGGGTGCGTATAGTACCCACAACACCTGTTAGGGTGAGTATAGTACCCACAACACCTGTTGTTGGCGTGAGTATAGTACCCGCAACACATCCACTGACGGAGTGAGTACCCGCAACATACCTTCTTCAGGTGGGTGTTGGTATACGTACATCTGCTGGATTATCTTGTAACTGCTTTTGAAAGCTCTTTAGCAATGACATAATATACCTTGCTTTTCTCTTCACGTTTACTTATCATAGTTGGGTACAATATTCTAGATGTGAAAAGCTACTTAAGAAGCATTTGTATGTTCTAAATTCCTCCGTCATCGAATTTCTTTAATTAGGTTATTGTTAACTGACAGACTTATGCCTTTATATTTCTCGATATCTCTAGCAACCCGATAAAAGCAAAATCATAACAATTATCAGTGATGTGGGTTGTAACAAGAACAGTTGTATCTTCTACTACTAAAATAGTCGTGTTCTGTTGGTTTGAATGAACTGAAGCAAGTTATTCATCAACTCGACTCATTAAACAGTTATGCTGGTATAAATAATCAAAGCTGGTCATTTACGAGTCTGACTCCTTCATCAGGTTAACATGAATGAACCGAAGCAACTGATTCACAGGTTAGGTTTAACAGTATCTTGTGTTGGTATAAAGGAAACGAACCAGTTTCACAAATTCGATTCATCCTAGAGAGATCCGGATAAAGTTATCCACAGGTTCGACTCACCCTAGAGTTTTGTGTTGGTCTGAGGGTTCAGTACCAAGTGATTCACAGGTTCGACTCACCCAAACGCTTTTTTGTTGGTCCTTCGGACTAGAACCGGGTGATTTACATGTCCATCTCACCAAAGTATGCTCTTCACACAGGCTCTACCGACACATGGAGATGGCCCTGAGTGAGCCTGTGTCTGTGAGTGTGTTGGAGCTGGCGGCCTTCACCCGCCTCCTACAGACCGTGCTGGAGGCTGTACCACAGACCCTCCTACAGACCTACTTCCTCTTCACAGACCAAACGCGAAAGGATTCCAACTTCGCCAGTGAGCTAAAGTTTGGTCTTACTGTATAGAATTATGATTTTTTTGAAGTGTAGAGTTTAAGACTCAATTCTGTGATCCTTTCCAATATATATATATATATATATATATATATATATATATATATATATATATATATATATATATATGCACTATGTGTTCAGCAACACCTACACCGAAACCCATAAATTCCCACTACAACGCAACATTTCGTGTGGGAGCAAAAAAAACCTGTGCAGTACGCCATGGAGCAACACTAACCCTTTCTGGTTGTCCTCGTAAGGTACAATACCACCCTCTCCCCTTCCTACCACCACTTCAGACAGCAACACTAAGCTCCTTGATGTCCTGCTGAACGTGAAGGAACATCCCTCCCTCCCCCCTTCCTGAGATTAGAGCACTCAGCCTTCTTCACCGTCTCCGTCAGGAGACCTGCCCGCTACCAGCGTGAGCTTCTCCCTGCTGAACGCCACCTTCGGCTACACATTCTTCCTGGTGTACATGTACTACGACACGGAATACGAGTGCCCTCGCCTCCGTCAGGGCCTCCTGCTCGCCCTCGCCTCCTTCTTGATTCTTGGTGAGTTATTGAAACTGTCGGTCAAGACTAATTTGTTCGGTGAGCGTCATCTCGTGTGTGTGTCTTGCTTTATTCTGCTTCACGTATATAGAGGTACATCTGTATGGCGTTTATATACTATATACACCACCCCTCAACCTCTGTACCAATTGGTATCGCATTTGTTTTTAATCTACCCTGAACTGTCATCAGACCGTGGTCTGTACTGTAACAAATAAATTCATCATCATTATTGGTGGCAGACGTTGCAGCAGCAGTAATATTAGTGGCAGGTTAATCCCCTGTACTCAGGTGGTCGGGCCTTCTCGGTGTCGCTGATGGCGTGGGCCTACATGCCATGGCTCGCCTGCCTCTGCCTGCTGATCATCGTGCTCGTGATCTTCTCCTGGTGGACTGCTAGGGTGCAGCAGCGGCGTGGCCACCCCTGCTACAACCTCCCCGCGCGCACCGCCATCACCCTCTTCCAGACCTTCACGGCAGCCACCGACCTGAAGCTGATGCTGACCCTGGCCGTCATCTACACTGGTCTCTCCGTGACATACGTCATCCAACTTCACCAGACCGCGACGCACTGGGCGCTCTTCTGCGTGCCTATATTTGCTCAGGTCGTAGGCACGTTCCTGGCGTGGGTCTGCCGACGCCTGTACGAGAGGGCGTACGAGACGCTGACCCGCTCTGTCCTACCAGACGAACGAGCGTCTACGAGAACCGAGCAAGCTGAGGACGACGGAGTTCCCTGAAGGTTTCTCACACTATGACAAGTCTTAATCAACAATCTTACTAAGAACTGGACCCCCGAGTTATCACTGATGACTTACTAAATAGTTTTACGAGACCTGACCAACGAAAACCATGCATGCAATGATCATAATAATTTATATTTTAACCAAAAATTCCAACAGTAGAGACGCAAAAACATTGAAAAAAAAATGTGCGAGTTTTATGATCGCTAATGAAGATACGATGCGCATCAGCAAAGGTTTGAGATTAATGTAATGCACCCCTTATACGTCCCTAACATTATAAAACTTATGTTTTCACAGGTCTCCTTGATGTCTGGTGTACAGTCTCTGGGGTGTAAACACCCCTTCCTGAACTGGTTACAAGCAACTAGTGTCTTTAAGTGGTGTGAGATACTGTTCTATCGTTATTCATTTTTCTTACTTTCCTTATATTACTGCACTTTTCATTTACTTTAATTTCACTTAAACGATGTACACAAAAACGGATGACAAAGATTTAAGTTACAGTTGACCTGATGTAGTACATAAGTGATTAAAGGTGGAGCATTTCATTTTAATTTCAAAGCATTTTACTCTATTTTCGAGGCATTGTATGTTACTTTCAAAACAGTTTACCTTATATTTGGAGCCTTATAACTCGCTCTGTTTCAGAGTAATGAATTTCACAAGGGAAACACCTTTGCAGGCTTGATATATTTCGTCCATGTACAGAAATTTACGTTTAAGGATGACGGAACAGATCTAATACATCTTAATAAATACCCGACTACAAACTAACGTATGTCATAATAGAAAACTCAAATGACCTTTCTTGGCTAGGCAAAACATACCAATTCTCGTGAAGAATGTTACAATACCAATATGATAGTAAGGTGTACATGAAAATTTCTTAGCTAATAAGAATTTTATACTTTAATGACACCATATCAATTTTTTTTTTTTCAATTTAACGTCAGCCCTAACAAGTAACATTTATAGATGTAACTAGAACACATTTCTATACCAAGGTTGGATCGCAACTGCAGATGGCATATATCTATCTACCTACAAAGAAAATCATACCAAGTTATACAGGAAAAGCTCACACTAGAAATCGCCTTATGAAAACAGACTAAAATATTGTCTGCAACGCAGAGATCAGTGTCCAATATATATATAAAACATGGCGGTCTAAAAAAAAACAGGCGCAAAAGACAAGTGTTCAACACACTATCACAGTGCATACAGTCCTGCCAAATACATTCCGAAACAGATTGTATATTGTTGAACAAAGGCAAGAGAAAGGGAACTGTCCATGTGTTATCCTCACACTCATCATCTATTCCCAAGAACTAAAGTGTTTAATGACTCAATCTTCTGTTCACTAACAGGGAAGATATTTTGATAACTTCAGCGCTACATGTAAATTTTCACCTCATAAACTTTTTACATAACTTACTTTCCAACACTGTAAACAATACACATAACCAGTTCTATTTCACACTATCCACATACCTGTTGGATGTTTACCGCCTTCAAGCCTTAGTCTGCCACTCAGAGAACATGTAACAAAATCTTTGCTATACCTCTAAGGGTAATACACTTTCAGTCTACTCTACACCATATTTAAGGTCATTAATCCGAGGTACAATAGTTAAAAAAAAGGGAAATACACTAGATGCCCTAATATTAGGGAAACACACCAAATTTTAAGTTAACTGAAGTTTTGGATTTACCCACGAAGTGCGACGGGCTCGCAATACGCATTTTCAAAATTATTCATAATAAACATTTTCATTCTCGCTTACCCCAAAATTACTCTAACTGTATACTGATGATGTATTAAAGATTTATGGGTAGCAAAATAACGAAAGAAATAAATAAGGAATCGGTAAAGTAATTTGGGCAAGGCACTTTCTGCTTTTCAGGTACCTAGTTCTAAAAGCTTTTATATTATTTCCGTTACTGTTATACTATAATGTAGCATAAATCTGTTTAGACAGACCTCACAAAAAATCAAAACAATTTGATAATGAGTCATGCGAAAATGTGTTGAATGGAGGTGAAATCCCAGAATACGGACGCCCGTTGTCCAGCAATATTACCTATGTGAACTTTTACTCTTCATTCTTAAAACCGATCTTTCTATATAAAATAAACTGGTGATAGAATTATGGATGGAAAATGTAAGAATTTAATATATGAGTAATGTAAATATACCAATAAATATATGATAAAATAACCTTGTATTTTTAAAGCTTTATGTTTCGTAGGTTCTTTTCTTGGTGAAATTTAATCATGCCAGACTCAACTATTTTATACCACAATTTCCGTCTACTTGACAGCCCTGCCCACTTACTGTGAACTTAAAACTGGAGCAGCTCAGACTGCTACACCTCAGCTGTACATCCTAGGTAAACTCTGCACATTGTGAGGAATCACTGATACCAATTTCGTTACATATTTATCATCTAAAAACTCGCGTCCGTATTCTAGAATTTTACCCATAGCTCTAAACTCATACTATCCATACACTACCAGCTACAAGCGGTATGCTATGAGTACTCACCAATTCCATTACTCTCCAGGCAGTAGAAGAACGAGTTAATGTGTTTTCATTCATCATTATGCTTCCACTCAGGGGTATATACCAGGGATCAGAGGATCGCTGCACCTCCCTCACTACCTTCAGTCTGTCTCATTTTCTCCAGCCTATCCATTACTTTCTTCAACGCTCGATCTTTCAAAGTCACTTCCACTTATGTCTGAACAACACTTATTATCATCACTGTATGTCAATAATTCCCACCAACAAAAAGAGACATTAACAGCTCGCAGTTTTAAGTCAAGCAGGGTCAGGCAGAGCAGTAAACACGACCTCTGAGTTTCTGACCCGCAATCACGCATGCGTGATGGAATAAGAAGACTAAAAATATAGTTAAATCTGGCATTTTTGTCCTATCTGCTCGTTTATTGGTTAGTTTAGCTTATGACGTAATAATAATTCAGCCTCGGAATTGCAGGCGGGCCATTTAAAAATAAAAAGTCGCTAACAACGCTCGTCCTTTAGCAAATTACAATAAAAAGTCTTATAGAGAATAGCCGCGCTCCGTGGGTTAATGTTGCTTGACTCGTAATACCTCGGGACTATAATGCTTCAGACTTATAATACCTCGGGATTATAATGCTTCAGATGTGTAATGATTGGGAAAATCACGCTCATCCCTTTCAATAGTCCTTCTGGCAGACGAAGGGCAGGAGGTCCCTGCAGAAGTGTTCGTTGGAGGTGATCCAAGACCCGTCGTCTTGGTCGGTATGCCAACATTTTCTTCCTCTGTTAATGTCGGGTTTCATGCGTATCCGGCCACCTGTACATGAGAATAACTTTCCATATATCATATATTTTTACTCCAGGTAGCTATTGGCTTTGAATACCGAGTGATCTATTCTGTTGTGTTATTGTCGTGTTTAAATATAACAACAGTTGTGGAGCATGAATTTGATTCAGGCAGTAGTGGTGAGGGAAATGTATATTTGGGGAAAATGTTAAGTTAATGTACGCAGAAGTAGGTCACACACTTTCGTGGATATTAATACTGAGTTTCATAGTTGTCGTTGATGGTTAGACAGTCAAAATTATTAACGTCATTTTAAAATCATTAATGCAGTATACAAGTTTCTAAACAATGAACAGCGACGGCTGTATATGGTTGACTAGCCTGAAACTATACTATAAACGAGACGAGTTTAGAGTGCATGGACTAACCGTTCCTCAGCTCCCATGTTGGATTCAGTCCCGCATCAGACTCTTCATTTGTGAGATGCAAGCCGATCCATGCCTGCACAACCCCTGTGAAGATAGACATATTGAAGATCACTATTGTAGAAATATGCAGACGCGGGAGATGCTAAGTAGCATTAGGAACTGAGCCTCTCATGAAATGCCTAAAGTCCGTTTCTAATCTTTTAATGTCTTTTTTTCATTCTTTTCCCCTAACGTTCCAATCTGGGACTAATTTGATCACCACAACATAGTTATTACAGTCAGTATGATGGGGTGAGGCAGTTGACCAACATGTGCTAGATTCACCGCGTTGGCCACTATAACTCACCATGTTTAGCTATTATAACACCATGATTGACCGTTATAACTCACCATGTTTAGCTATTAACTCATCATGATTGGCTACTATAACTCACCATGATTGACCGCTATAACACCATGTACAGCCACTATAACTCACCACGCTTGACCGT
This sequence comes from Panulirus ornatus, assembly GCF_036320965.1. NCBI lineage: Eukaryota > Metazoa > Arthropoda > Malacostraca > Decapoda > Palinuridae > Panulirus > Panulirus ornatus. Next base: position 29,370,748 of record NC_092280.1, read on the forward strand.
TATAACTCATCATGATTAGCCATTATAACTCACCACGATTGGCTACTATAACTCACTATGACTGGCCGTTATAAGACACCGTGACTAACCATTATAACTCACCATGACTGGTCACTATAATTCACTATGATTGGCCATTATAAGACACCGCGATTGGCGATTATAACTCATCCTGATTGGCCATTATAAGACTCACCGTGATTAGTAAGGAGAGTTGTTAGCTCAGTCATCTTCTGCTCAGTGTTGGCCACAACCAGCTGGCCTCCCTCCTTGTAGCACCTGGTTGAAGCTTTCGACCACTTCGTCGGCTCCAGGTAAACATGGTACCGTCGCTCACCCTCCCACTCATAAGCTGCCAACACCAGCAGGTCAGTGGTATGATACTCTGTACAGGACATTTTCTCGTATTGTTAGGTACGATGTGTATGTGTGTGTGTGTGTGTGTGTGTGTGTATTACAAATCACTCTTGTGTGCTAGAGGGGTTGAGTTTTACTCGTGGTCTCATTTTTTAACCTTGCATACATTTACCACGTCTCTATTCCTATGTGTGAAGACACATACCAGTTTGTCCCAGGTACACATTCACCATCAACCATCCCTGAGGGGAGGGTGTGGGCCTACAACAGCATCTAGGATGAAAGGGATTGAAATAAAGGATTTAATTGTGACATTAATGACGGTAGGAAAATAAACAATAAAATCAGAAAAAGACAAGGAAATGTCCATTTATTTACTGAATATTTCTATATTATCGTACGCCATAATAAGGTTAGCTGTTTACTTGTATTTCTTATTGAACCCATTTGGCATGTATCGCTTGATGAAGAATCATATAGCAATTGGTTTAAAACTGGTTTATGATAGTTTAATATGACGACATGTATTTAATTTGGTATAACCATGTAGAGATCAATACAGCCAGCCCCATCTTCCCACCTAACAATTTACCTCCAGGGGCTACCACTCGACATCGCCCTGGTTGTAGCCTATCGGAGGTTGGTATTGCGTGTGTCATATCGTACCTCACGAATGTTAGCATCCCATTGCGTGCCCCACGTGAGGGAGGTTGATGCAGGCAGTTTTTAAACTAATTCGGCTGTTATTTTCTGCGACTTTTAAAAACAAAGGACGCACCAGCAAGTGGCAGTAGGGAGGAACCGGCAGGCAAATCATGAACAAACACACTCACTCTGGTGAGACATGCAAGTGTGTAATGAACAAAACACTCAATAACTTGCAGTTAACAACCTAATGACGCTACAAGAACAGCTTTACTGGCCATGACAAAAGAGAGACTACAAGTAGGGTACTGTATAGTACCATCGCAAAGTTCTTTCAACCAGAGGAGTCACATTAAACAATCAGCGTATTAATATCCTCAAAACACACACATGGTCTGTTTATATGGTCGGGACGTGGTGAAGACACCTCACCTGACCAGTAGAAGGTCAGGAAGCCCGGTGAATCCTGCAGCAAACTGTAGGCGCCTTTATCGAAGTTCCCGTGACACAGTCGCTCGCCGGAGCCGACCTCGATGGTGGCGAAGTGGCACTTGTCCATAGCGAAACAGATCGTCCTGCATTCACCTGCCCAGGGAGACATTAGTGAACTACTACTACCACTTTTACTACTACTACTACTAACAATAATAATAATAATAATAATAATAATAATAATAATACTACCACTTTTACGTTTACTACTGCTTACTACTGCTTTTACATATGTAAAAGGAAAAGGAAAAGACGAAGGGATAAGTAGAAACTCTTTGCTGTGGTCGACCCTCGATGGGAGTTCCCCGAGGGAGCGGTCGTCATTCATATAGACGGACAGATAAGCCACTACGTCTGTTACATTCATTATTTCTACTACTGCTGCTCTTGATGTGATATATAAGTATAAAAGACGGAGCACAATGAGGAGGATCTTTCAGGAGCTGGAAGATGAGGAAGCAGTGTGGAACGAGATAAAAGTGTAATAACAGTTTGGTACTATTATTAGTTATACTAAGGAAGTTTCTCTCTCTCTCTCTCTCTCTCTCTCTCTCTCTCTCTCTCTCTCTCTCTCTCTCTCTCTCTCTCTCTCTCAGTCTTACATGTCTTGTTGACGGGATGGGAGAAGCTGATGGCGGAGGTAGGTAAGGCGGTGTCCAGCAGCAGAATGGTGTCCCGTGTCCTCAACGCATGAGCCACCATCACCATAACCATCATCATCATCATCATCATCTTCACCATCACCATCATCTTCACGGCCACTATGATAATTCGTCTATACACACCGTAGAAAAAAAAAATGAATGAAAGAACTGTTAGATGTAACAAGTGTTGAGCCAAAGCGACCAGTCTTCGAACTTGTTTTATTACACACACACACTCACCCTCTTAGAAATATATATATATATATATATATATATATATATATATATATATATATATATATATATATATATATATATATATATATCAGAATTGATTTAGTTTCTGTAGTTTAGAAAATAAGGTAATGAGGTAATCCACCACAAGCAGTCAAAAATATCAAACGTTTTGATCATCTCGATCGTACAAGCTGCTTAAGGCCAGATTAGTCTGATTTTACTCATAGGATTGAATACAAATTCCTGAGCACACACTTTATCTTCACTTAGGCGAGATACTTTAAATTTAACAGGACTGATATGGATTTTTTTTTCTAACCACAGTAGCTAAAAATAGTGCGACCAATACATTTCTTTTTTACTATTTCCAACTATTAGTTGCGGTGCTGGAACTAACCACTGTACAAAAACTTAAAGGGTAAGGAGGTACTTACAAAGGGAGATAGTGAAAAAAAGACTGACATTGGGTGTATTGCCATAGATACACATATTCAGGGGCATTTCTCACAATCTTGATGCGTATCTACTCTTTCCACACTAAGACATGAGATTCTGATGTCTTCCACTGCCACAAACAGCATTGACCCAGTCATCTAATGCTGTTTATAGTCCTTTCTAAGAAAAAAAGCGGTTTAAAAACTTAACCTCAAAAAAATAGCAAGCAAACATATTCGTCGGTGATAAACGCCGTGTTAAGTCAGTAACCATCACAAATACTGGGTGGCGTGAGCAGGATCCATTAGTCTTTTGCAACTCACCATGAATAAAATATATATTCAATAGAGTGGATAAAGTTAAGCTTAATCGACGAAGCGTGAAGGAGAGAGTAATGGCTGGCGGTTGCTTGTCCGTCGTGGTGTATAGATAGCTTTGTGGCACGTGCGAAATGTATCGTATCAACAATCAGATTTTTGGTTATTCAAAATTAAAAGTTCCCGGGGGAAATATATATATATATATATATATATATATATATATATATATATATATATATATATATATATATATATTTCTTAAGTACATATCATCCAGGTCAAATTTCATTTCTCTGTTTTTCCTAGTAGTTTTACTTGGTCCAGAAACAACACTTTTCGTAATCATAGTCGCACTCGAAAAGATATTTTAATGGTTTGCCTGACTGATTTTTTTTTTTTTTTTTTTTTTGGGGGGGGGGGGGGGGGGGCTGTAGGGCCTATGAACCGCCTTGGTCATTAAAATCATATAGTAATCCTCGTCTTCCTTACTTTTACACTAATTCTTTTTCACGTCTTTTCTCGTTGTCTTCCTACTTTCATCTTAACAACCTTAAAAACACTTCAATGTCAGTGATACTGAATCTAGTTAATAAGACGTTTTTATACCACAATTTGGCTTGGTCAATACTCAAAATCATCCTGAAAACCACAGTTGAATCGGTCACTTCATCAGTTTGCCAAAATGTCATAATAAATAGTCACCCAAAGACATGATAAATCTATGTAAATGTAAATCTATAACTCAAACATGGCTCCTCTACAGCTTAAACACGGTCACATCTACAGCTTTAACATGGCCACACCTCCATCTCAAACATGACCACACCTAAAGCTGAAAATGTCCACGCTTACTGCTTCTTCACGGCATACCTACCATTTAACAATGGCAAACCTATATCATAAACGTGGTCACATCTACAGCTCAGTCCCTGCGAAAGTATTGAGCTAAACTAACCCTAAACAGCCATAATGTAAACATAGCCACCCCTACAACACATATATGGCCACACCTATAGCTTAAACATGACCAAAACTACATCTCTTACACGCCAAAACTACAGTTCAAACTTGTCCACAATTACAGCGATAACATGACCACACTTACAGCTTGGGCATGACCATACCTACAACTCAAATGTGGCCATACCTACAACTCACATGATCACATTTACATCTTAGATATGGCCACAACTACAAGGGCAAGTAAAGTCCATCATGCCTGGGGGGGGGGGGGGGGGTGTCACCGTCGTACTCGAGGCTCATTGTTGTGCTCGAGGGTCGCACCGTCATACTCGAGGTTAACGGCCTTTAGTGGTTGGACTGAGAGCTCTGTAAAGGATTCCATTCGACTATAATTAAATTCTTACCTTCTTTTGATGTCAGTACTGGTGTTAATGCTTCAAGCAATGATGATGTCGCTGATGGTGGTGGTGCGGTGCTGATTACTGCTGTCGTTAAGTGGTGGTGTTAGTAACGTTTATGTGCTCCTTGGTAGCAGGATTAGTGGTGATGGTATATTGTAGATCGTGGCTGGCTGTGAGCACTGTTGGTACTGCCGTTCAAAGTGGTAAGAGTGTATGTTGAGAGTAATGTCTGAGGTGGAGGTGGTAATGTTGAGATGGAGTCAGTGATGGCAACAGTGATGGTGGCGGTGCGTTTGTTCCCACAGTCACCACGCATGAGTACTAGGCGGCGGGAACCGTGCTGGACCCTGGTGGAGGGCCACACTGAATACAAGTGGATAGAACTGGGCCAAGCTGGACCTGTGTGGATGGGGTGGGCCAAGCTGGACCCTAGGGTGAATAGGGTAGGGCCAAACTGGACCCTGGTGTGAAAGAGTGGGCCACAATAGAGAGTAGTGCGAGAGAGGTTGGGCTACACAGCATCTTGATGTGAATGGGTATTAAGCTAGTCCAGACCCTGGTGTAGACTGGTGTTGGGCCACACTGGACCCTTGTGTGGTTAGCTAGGGGTGGGCCATATAGGTCCTTAGTATTGATGGGTGTTGGGCCATTGTAGACCCCAGTGTGGATTGCTGTTGGGCTACTGCTGAACCCACTCTTTCCCACTTGGAGGAGCTATCTGTTTACACATGCCTAGAATTTCATTTTTACTTTGTTTACCAATCTGCAAAGTGAAAATGTGTAGTGCATGATATCTTTCCTCTGAACCCAAGATGGCTTACAAGCAGACACATATTTATTTTGTAATGTTTTGTTCATATGTACAATGCATCACTAAGACAATTCAACATGAAAAGTTCATCATGACTTGTAAGGTAGTTCCTCCAAGAAAAAAAAAAAAGTCTGATATCAGATGGGATCCACCATAAAGCTCTCTTCGAAGCCTCTCAAATCACAGCGATACTAAACATCTCATGTAATCTATTCTTTTCTTGGTCCATGATGCAGCTCTTTAATTACTTAACTAATTAATTTTGAAATCCTCAATGCATTTCAAAGATAAATGCTGATCCTTTGTTTTCTGACATTTCTGATACTTACTAAAGTTCACATTACCATGCAATATAGGAAAGAGAAACTATTCAAATCCTTTAAATCAAAATTTTTCATATACAGTTAATAATTCTTTACCTAATTGGTCACTGGCAATATCTCTTCAAAATAACTTTTTTTTCTTTATCATTCACTAAAGCTCTGAGGCTTTCTCTACACTATTCAAAATCTTAAATCACCATATACATCACCACAGGAATTAAGATACAGTGTATCATCTTTCACATGACTGATACAGAAAAAAAATGGTTTAGCAAACTAACAGCAAACATCAATTATTATAACTTTCATTTACTGCTACAGGAATAACACTGGCATGATGTTGTTACCTGGTATAATCTGGATACTACTGGAAGTTGCATCCATCAACCTCAACTTTACCCATTTCTATGACAACTTCCCTCCTCAAGTAGGTCAGCTGTTTTCCTCAATACAGCTCAACACTGCAAGTAGACTAAATACGATAATGTCAAAAATCTCATAAAAGTTATGAGGGAGTACCTAGTTTCATTACTTTAACTATCATTATTCTTTTTATCATCATGTACATGATTTAGAATAAGGCAAGTAGCTTCATAAACAACAAATATGGATCCAGATGCACAACCACTTTTCAGCATGCTTGGCCACAATCCCTTAAACCAGGCCAGGATGCCCTCTTCTAGGGTAATTTGTACCATACATTTCCAGGCACTAGGGTAAACGACAACCTGTTAGGAGAAAATTGTGCAAATCAAACAAGTCAAAAGGAAACAAGGAAAATCACAAAATGCAAAAGAAAAGACTCACAAGCAAAAAAAGTTAATCACTAAGACTTCCATCAGTTTCTATGACGGTATATGAGTTAAAGGAACTTTACCAGCCATTCCATTTCAAACGAGCACTTCCTATTTGCAATGGCATCAAACCAACTTTGGCTCTGCTATTACACCAGCTTTCATTCCTCATACAACATCAAGATAAAATAGCATGGTTGAGATGGCAGTCAATGTCCCTCAAGGTTATACACAAAATAATACATAGAAAAGTCTCTGAATCACATTTCCATACTGAGCATGTGAACACGAATAAATATAAGCCTCTTCTCTAAATCATTCACTTAACCCTGTTTGAAAGGGATGTTAAAACTCACACTATGATACAGCAATTTTTCTCCTCAAGGGAACCTTCGCACCTCAGATCATCAAAAAATTTACCACAATGGCAGTACTCTAAAAAATGTTTTATTCTTTCTCTAATACTTCCCAGGACTACACACCCATAAGATGCTCTGATTTTATTTCCCCTTTTGCTAATTACATAGTTGCACAGGTTAATCTGATCATTTAATTAGACAAAAATTCATGATTGGTCAAGCCGTTTAGCCTTAAACCAAGTGTTGCCCAAATATCATCACCAGATCATTCAAGCAAGTCTCTGTATGATGTCTCAAACACAGAAAATATATTTTCTGTCTATTATGGATCAAAACAAAGCTGAGAAACTTAATTGAGACTCAATAAACAATGACAGCATCAAATTACATGTCCTAGGAGGTACCCCATTTGGGAGAAATGTGGGACAGGTATAGAGGAATCCCATCTTTGTAACTTCCCTTCCAATGATAATAAATCCTACTGAAGTACAACAACAGTATTATTATGTTTACTGACTTACCATATTCATGTATGTACAGCCTACAAACCTTCTCCTACCATTCAAAATTAGAAAAGTTTTTCAATTAAGTAGTCACTTCTTGTTTCCCTTCTAATCATTCATATCCTCTATCTGCATTAGTTACTCCCATGTAAATGGTATTCTCACACTCGACTGATCCTACTTCTTCCTCCAGGTGCAAAGAACTAGACACTGTATTGTTTCCTATATATACTCTTAATCAAAATAATCTTACAAATATTCTAAACTTTTCACCTTGGTTTCAAGTGTGAAAATGTGTACAAGTATACAGTAACCAGACGATCTGGAGAACATGCATTACTTATTTGTAAAATGTGTGAAATGGCTTACTATTTACCAGTAGTATACTAATCCAGGACCCCTTTCATGGGGCTCCTGCAGCTTCAAAGTTGCATCCCACTTAGGGCAGAGAAATAATTAACTTGTTTGAAGCAAGGAGCTCCCTAACAAGACTGTGCTCCCTTACATCCCATGATAGTACAACCCAGCCAAAGTGACTTCTCACTTGTGGTGTAACCACTGGCAGCTGAAGACCAGTAAAACTGTTTATCATCTATATATGGATAAACATATCATTATTTGTCACAGCCAGCTCGCTGTAAGGATACAAAAGATGAATGTGGATAACACAAACCTTGCCAAACTGTTTGCGAGCAGTCTCAAAACCTCGTATTTGTAGCCTTTTCTTGAGTACATCCAGTGGGTAGACAGAGGTCTTGGCACTTGCCCCTGCAGCTACACCACTTACAGCACTAATGCTCAGCCATGGCACCCTACTCTCTGGGTAATAATTACATTACAATGTTACACACCAAAAATGGAAACAAAGCTCAATGTAACTATAAAAGAAGCACTAACCACAAACAGCTTTAGACAGATTCTCAAGTGCATCTAATGCCAGAAGAACCAGTCTCCTTATCAGATAAAAGCATGAGTCACAAGCAAAGAAGGTGAAGCCTTTACCCAAATATAGCACTTGTAATCAGAAGTTTCTGTAGTTGTTAAACATACAAAAACTAATGAATGTTAATAACATACTACTCCACATAAAATCATTGTACATATTTCAAAAATAAAAATAAAAATCCAAAAATGCTGAAATGTATAGTTTACTTTACCTATACCTTATGGGATTAATTATATGCTTGCAAAGTAATATCACAAAACAGAAAACTCTTCAGTTTCTTAGTGACCTGACAACTCTTCTTTCCTCTTCTAGGTTTAGCAGATCATTCTTTTTTTTTTTATTTTGCTTTGTCGCTGTCTCCCGCGTTTGCGAGGTAGCGCAAGGAAACAGATGAAAGAAATGGCCCAACCCACCCCCATACACAATGTATACACACACACGTCCACACACGCAAATATACATACGTATGTATATGTATATCCCTGGGGATAGGGGAGAAAGAATACTTCCCACATATTCCCTGCGTGTCGTAGAAGGCAACTAAAAGGGAAAGGAACGGGGAGGCTGGAAATCCTCCCATTTCATTTTTAATTTTCCAAAAGAAGGAACAGAGAAGGGGGCCAAGTGAGGATTTCCCTCAAAGGCTCAGTCCTCTGTTCTTAATGCTACCTCGCTAACGTGGGAAATGGCGAATAGTACGAAAAAAAAACAAAAAAAAAAAACATCTCAATGTACACATATATATAAATACACAGACATACATATATACCCATGCACACAATTCACACTGTCTGCCCCCATTCACTAGCAGATCATGTTAGAATAAAAATAATCCATTCATGAAGCTGAAAACTCTGACTAACAACTCTGCTTCCCACTCTCTAACAGACTTACAAGCTTATCATATCATAATTAAGTACAAATGCTGTCACAGGGTGATTAGTACAATGCAGTCAATTCTGTTTTCACAGAGCCTAACTAGTCTGTCATACTTTATATGGAGTAAAATTAATGCAAGTATCATCTATGATTTGCCTCTAATTCATGTACTGTAAGCAACAATTTGGAAAAAATACTTATCACTGGATCATTGATACTGACATGAGAAGCTGATAGGGTAAACCATGGAAAGGTCTGTGGAGCCTGGATGTGGATAGGGAGCTGTGGTTTTGGTGTACCGCACATGATAACTAGAGAATGGAGGTGAGCATATGTGGACTTTTTTCATCCATTCCTGGTTCTACCTTGCTAACACATGAAACAGTAATGAATTATATATGAAAAAAACACCGTATTGTGCAGCAAACTTCTTAACAACATTTCTCAATAAAATTTCTAGCAAAAATAGGAGTATTCTCCAGTTAGTAGATATTCTGCAAAACTACAAAACTTCCTTTTTATTGAGAGGAATCTTCCCATGATATTTCTGGCACCAAGACCCAATCAAAGATAGAAATATAGAAACGATAGTACTAAACACCAACTTACCTTCCCCAAATAATTTTGAAGCTACGCTATGAAAAACATTGTAGAAGAAGAAGATAAGGCCAGTATATGGGGCAGTCATACCAATGGTAGGTACTAAGCCACGCCAGAGGCTCAACATTCCTTCCTGGCGTAACATCTTGTTAAACGCATCCACCAACCCACTGTAACGCTGTTAAAAGAAGCGTAACTGATACCTTTTTGCTTTGGAGAGAAAATATTTTCTCAGATGTGACATCAAATTCATATAACAGTACTGCAATAACAGTCATGGATAACCCAGATCCCAGATATAAAATGGAATTACTTGGCCCTAAATCTAGTTTTCATCTTTTGGAATTCATGAGTCTAGAAAAGGTGTGCTGAGGGTATCAAAAGTGCAAATTTCATTCCCAGACATCATTTTGGATTATCAAATATTAGTAAGCCAAGAGACAACAGTTCCAAAAAGAGGCAAATAAAATCTGGCTGACCAATGAGAGACTGGATATTAAAAGATATGTCTCAAAGTTCATTCTTTAACACAGATAATAATTAGATCATAAATGAAAATAATGGCAAACTTTTCAGTTCTAAGTATAAGATTCATCAGATAATTGAAACCTCTAATGAGTCACCATACCTTGGGAGTTCCTTGAGCAACAAGTCTTGTTCGAACTACATCAAAAGGAAATGATACAAGGGTGCCACATGTCCCTGCCAGTCCTCCACACACTCCATGAGAAAGGTACTTCCCACCAAGATTATGGTCACGAGCTACTTTTGTCAAGTATGCATAGCTCGCAAACTGTAAACAATATTTCCATTAAGTTGAGAGGAAAGGCATATGTAATTCAAATTTCCATCACTATGTGTAACAATAACAAGTTTATTGTAAAGATGCTATATGTATTGTTTGAAGTGCTCAAAAATTGAGCAAAAAGCTGGTATTTCCTAATTTTCAACATTTCTTTTTATTCTGAAATATTCATTAATGAAAATTAGGTATTTTCCTAAATATACGCATAATCTAATATTCAAACTTTCTTGCTAATCAAATTATAAAATCATTCAGTACTAACAAACAGATGGCAAGTAACAGATATCCATGACAGTATTGGAAAAAAAGGCAATATATTTCATAACTGTGACAACCCTTCTCTGTGACAGGTCATGCAAAAGCAAAAAATCCTAAAACCTTTAAAAAATATGGATCACTTGCTTTATACCTCTCTGGTCTAAGACTACCGGACATCCAATTAGAGGCAATTTAGTGTAAACATTAAATCAATTCCTTTAACATTATCTGAAAGTTATGGTTCCCAAAGGACAGTTCAAATATTCTGTCTTTCTCACCTGTCCCATGCCATAGGAAACACTTAAGGCCTGAGCAGGAATAAGTCCTTTCCAGAGTGCAGATGGGCCTTCAGTGCGTACTATCTTGATTATGCATTGGATGACCCCTTGGTAAAGCCCTCCACCACGCCTAGCTATGGGCTCCACCTGCAACTGTTTCGCAAAGGTACATATACATATCAGTCTTTTTTAGGCATCAGGTATACAGTATGTAAACAAGGATATAGCCAATAAATACCATAAGTAAATCATTATTGTGCGTCATGCACAAAATGATATCAAACAGGACCATTTCATATCCCAAGCAAATATATTTTTAATAACTACGAATAGTCAGTGTGCCTTAATACTGAAGCATTTTCTTTTCCAATTTGTGCAAAACATCAGACTCTCAAACAGCAGTTTAAACAAGACATGACACTCACTTGAAACCTAATTTTAACAACATCTAAAGGTTGCAGGAAACACCGAGTGACCAAACCACTAACACCTCCTGCAATTGCATGATCTCTTGGTGTCAACTTTTCATGCTTGTCCACCTTGTCCCAACTAAGGTTCACCATAACTATGAAAAAGAATAGGAAAAAACATTCAAATAATGACTGGTAGAATAGCATACAAAACAGCTCTGAAAAAAAGGCAAATACTTTTGTTAAGCTGCAATATACACTTTTCATCAGGCTGAAATGACATTTCCCTTACCTATTTCAGCAAGTTGGAGTTTGTTCATATCTAATTTTGACATTTCCCATATAAAATGAAAATTTAACCCCTGAAATGACAATAAATACTTTCACTTCAACAATGAGAAATATAAATTCTAAAATCAGAGGTGGCAGCATTTATCTAAATTTGTTGCGTTCATCAAGTATCCTACAAAAGATAATTCTATGCAAAAACCTGAATATCAATTTTTCACTTGAAAATTTGAAGTACTCAAGTGGGAGTCAACTGAAGAAAGCTCATACCTGTGATCATAATGAACTGCTGGGAAACTGTTAATAGGAAACAAAAAAAAAAAAAATCATCCTTATCCAACCCCAAACAAGGGAGCTCCTCCTCTAAGCCTTAGAATACCTTAGAATAACCCAGAGAAGGACAATAATTAGAAAATGAACAAGAAGCTTGAACATTTAACATACACCTCGCCAGAGATAATGAAAATTGCCTAAATTGCACGTGTCGACTGAGGCTGCACAGGTACAAATGATGGCTTATTCCAGCAAAAACCATCACAAAATCAATCGTAAACTCTACCATCATCTTAACATTAATAATTGAATGTACACATCACTCTCCTAAATTATTGATATAAAGGAAGAAAAACTGAAATGAAGTGATAAGTGAGAAAACAAAGAGGCTGAAAAAGATAACTACCCAAAATATTCCTGAAAAATAGTAATTTTGAAGTGATAAATAATGCTTATTCCTTCACACAATACAATGCATATCTGTAGGAAACTGGATCATTACAAAAACTTTACTTCGACAGGAAAAGAGAGATATATCCAGAGATCACATCGCACAAGGATTGTACACAATTAATTATACTAAACAAACCACCACAACTCCATTATTTTGACTGTTACCTCCACCCCACGACCTCATCTTGCTGTCCATATCTATGATGATACGTCCATTGCCTTTACCCACCTGCCGCTTATAAGAACCTACTGTAACTGCTTCAAGTCTTGACAGGCCAGGGTTATGTAATCTTATCTCGTGCGATATTCTACCTGGCCACCGTCTTGAAGAGGTTTGTAATACACCTTTTTCCAACTGAATACCGAGAATTGGTGATACTGAATGATAATGATCCCATTAACGTCTGCCATTCGTCCGTACAAGAGGTCGCAAACTACAGGACGACAAGTTACAATGTTTCGCGTTGTATCTCTGTAAAGCAGGCAGGAAATTTTATTGATATCACTTCACACCAGCTCCTCAGTCATGCACTTTCCGTAAAGAATGCATAAAAGTTTATAATGTTCTTAACTATCATTTTATACTGATAATTGAGTAAGCTCCCCACAGACAAACACTTAACTTACCGGTAGCAAGTTGAAGTCATATTGTAACCCTGAAATGTTCACACTTTATAATAAATCCGCTTTGCGTTCCATATTTATTTTTAGCAATATGACAATACATCAACAGAATTTTTAGATAATAGAATATAACAATATTCTACTTTATTTCGTTTATAAAGTTCATAACTGTACAATGGAAAGCAGCAATGATCACATTTGGCAGTTCATACGCTTGAGGATGTGCGTACTATATCTTCACAAACCCCGATACTACCTCTGCCAAGACTTTAATCTGTTCCATTAATTAAATAGGGCTGCAAATTTTAAGATACTTAATCTATCTAATATTTCACTCAGGTATATAGCTAAAAGATCCTTCCAACGATGTAAATATCAAGCAATTCGAAAACACAGATAATGAAGAAAAGGGTAAACAAAGGACAAGTCTTTTAATAGTTCTGCAACACAATTTGTGAAACTTAAATTCATTCAGTACCATAACAACTGCAACATAACCCAATAGGGAAATCTCAACCGTAGTAATGACTTTGAAAATGAATATAATATTGTTAGTTTAATACTCTGTATCATAAAAATATTTATGCCATTATTTCTCAACTTGTTTCATGTCTTTATCCCCCGTTTACCTTACAACTAATCTGTATGTAGACAGAAGGGTATCCAACGTGGGGCCACTGAGCCATCAGCACAGTGGAGTATAATCTTATATATTCTTGCAACTATTCTAACCGATTAATCTCTCTCGACAGTGAAAATTAACGGATTTCTATTCATATGTTTCAGCTATTTACATAGGTGAACCATGAATCATCTTTGTCAGTTGCACCACCACAAAATGATGATAATCTTACTGTAGCAAACATTTTCTGTCTACAAAAACACATTAATATTCCTCACCAACGTCATCCTTACCCTTTGCTATCATTTTTATTTTCTATCAAATAATATGAACTAATTTTCACGCAGAACTGGTCGACTGTCTCGTAATTAACTTCCGTTCGTGAGACAGATTCAGTCTCATGAGAATTTGAATAACATTAGCGACTGAATTTAACATCCAAATAACTCCAAAGTGCTCAGTTTTCCAAGAAGCTATGGGCTCTTACGTATAACTCTTGTATTAGGCTCATCATCATCATCATGATCATCATCATCATCTCGTCTTACCCTGAAGTGTAGTAAATCAGTTAATATAAAGATATCTTACAACTCGCCGTACCATCTTGACCAGATAGAGCCTGGGTTCGGACCTCACTATCTCATGGAGATAATACTGTGATATAACTCTGGGTTGGTTAATATGGAGACGAATATGGAATAGTTTTACACCTTGACATTTTTCACATGTTCAGAAATCACCAGTAAATAGAACGCAAGGAAATGACACAACAATTACAATAGGAAAATAACAAAAAAAATACAAAAATGTTCCTATCTTGAGTTTAATATTCGTGAGTAGTGTTATATTATGTTTGATCATTATTTCTGTACAATTAAGATTATAAAACGCACTGTGTTGGACAATCCTCAATAGTGAGAGCCTCGGCCAGGAACACACTCAGAACAGGAGAGAAATGAACTGATGCAATACCCGTTATCGTCTCACTACACACTGTAGATAAATATATATAATTACCTGAGTTTTTATGAATTTTTGTTTTTTTCCACTCTGTGAAATAGCTGTGAGGTTATTAAACACATGTGATTACAAGAGAATCACTCTCAGATTAAACGTATTGTACGAAAGTTGTCATGCACGAGGGTTACATGACATGCGTGTTCTTTTATGGAGAGGAAATTCCATGGCTACGACGCGAAACGTACCCGAGAGGCAAATATATAGAAATAAACACAAAAGGTGGGATGAAGTTACAGAAAGCACTTCTGTCATATATATTTCTTTACGTCGTCAACAACGTAAATGTAGCCAAAGACGAGATTGTGGCAAAGATTATCATAGAGTGATAATATAAGGGGTTCGGGATGGATACAGAGGAAAATCATGGTAATCCATATATCAAAACCTCCTGAATAAAAAGAAATTTACAAATCAACAGTATACCATATACTAAAATAGTGTATATTGGGAATATTCAACTTAGGGAGTACGAGTATAAAACTCCAGAAGGTAAACAGCAGACGACAACAAGAGTCTTCCGCTGTATTGTTGTGTGTTGTTTGTCATTGATTATTTTTAGTTTATAGTTGTACTGTTAGTAGCCTACTAACTGCCAGATAGAGTGATATACCTACGGAGTAAGTAGTTAGACTGCTAAGATGGTAATTAACTTACTAACACTTGCACTTCGTAATTTCATAAGTAGCAGAGGTATGTTTGGGGTACATAAGTTGGACACATGTCAGCCAGTGACACATTACTCATAGATGCTGCTGTCTGTCATATACTTGGTTGAACTTTCAGTTTAGGGGCACCAGGAATTATCCTTTTGAATATTACTAACTTTCTTTCTCCATGAAATTGTAATTACATATTGTATTATAAAGAAAGTTTTATGCAATAGTCGGGGCGCAGCTGAGGAGAGTGGATGGTGAATGATTATTTTAGCTTCGCATTAAAACTACCTTTAAGAATGGCCACTTATGTCTCGAGTGTTTTATCGTTTGTTGTGATTACATAAAATCCAGCTGGGAAGGGATCTATCATACCTTTCGGGGATCTATCATACCTTTCATATTAAAGGATTTGAAGTAAGGGAGCATTAGTTAACTTTTAGAATTAATGTAAAAGTAGGTAATTCACTTATAATTTAATAACAGAACGTTTTGGAAACTGTATCTAACCTCTCTAGCACTCAGAGTTTACCTTAACATTTAGTATTTTAGTTGAAATACATGTCACACAAGAAAATACAACGCCAACATGGCATCAGATGTGAATAAACACTTAACACAGTAAGTGGACGTGTACTTACTTCAGTTAACCCAACATTTTTTGATTTCTAAAACTCATATTGCCTAATTGAGCATAGTTCAATAAGTTGAATGCTTCAAATCATATTCTAACAATAATTGTATCTGCTAAACACTACAGTTGTATTGTGGAATGTGTAGAATTGGTCTAATACTTTCAGAGCTATTCTAGACAATTACCCATTCTTTTTGATGCGCCACATTTCACTGAGAGGTTTTTACATTTGGCAAGTTTTAGTGATTTGGTATTGTTTCTAAATAGCACTAAAGATTATTTAAGGTTCTACATAAGAGTATATAGATATAAATGGAAATGGCTTTTCGTGATCATGGAATTCTAGAATTAATTTGATAATACTTCACACACTATTTACACACTGAAAAGCCCTTGTCATAACCTTGTGAGAGGTGCTAACCCAGGTAAAAGTCCAATTTAAATATCACAAAAATAGTTTTGGAATATGAGTGATGTTATTCTACAATGGTAAAGAAAGGTGGAGTATATGATAAGTGTGGCTCAACTTGATTGGTAGCATTTTACTTTATGCTTTTCTGTGATGCTAAATTGATGGTGATGAGGGCTGTGAAAATCAGGGAAACAAATCCATATTAGCACATTTTGGTAATGCAGCCCAGAAGAGTTAACAAGTTGTGAATCAGAGTTAATAAGAGTTTTTATGTTTCATAAAGGATACAAAATATCATTTGAGTAAAGGGCTGAATGCATAAATAACTTTTGCAATTATTCTAAAACATCTTTAAGTATTACATTTTTGGTCCCATCAGTAGGACCTGTCCTCTACCAGAATCCAAAATTCCTGTCAGTTGTTAAGTATGTAATGGATAAAGTTTCTTTTCCACATGATAGATATGATATAGAGGAAGGGTACAAATTTATATGGGAAATGGAACACGTAGGGTACAAGAACTCTTACATTTTCAGATATGTCCGTCTATCATGACGAGATTGAGATTGAAGACTTTGACTATGATGAAGAAACAGAGACATATTACTACCCTTGTCCTTGTGGAGATCGTTTCCAGATAACAAAGGAAGAACTAGCTTCAGGAGAAGATACAGCAACTTGTCCCAGCTGTTCTCTTATAGTTCGAGTTATATATGACATTGTGAGTTACTGATGTAAAAGTTACTTGTTAGAACTTCACTGTTGCTGGATTGTTCTTAAATAATGTTTTCATTATCAGATACAGGACCATCTTTTTATTACAAAGGAAGTAAGGTCTCTGACATGTTATGTCAAATTTCACAGGTTTTACATTTATTTGATTTAAAAGGATAGAATAATGAGCTAAGTCATCTAAAAACGGTCAGGCCCATATTTGCCAGTCTTTCATATGTACTCTACCACTCTAATTCATCAGTGTGGTTCATAGAGTGCTAGTGCAGCACAGTCTCAATACCTTGCCTCAGAAATTTTCCCAACTCAGCATCTTCCTACAGTAAGCACATACTCCTTCACAGTTCTTCTATATTTATTTTTATCTTTTTCCATATCTTTTTGTACCTAACTCACGTTTTTTAATTTATCAGTTTTGTCCATGTGAGTACTTCACATTTTTCTCTTCATCTCTGTATGGTATTGTCCTTTAATTTCCTCACTTCTTGCACAAATTAACACAGTACAGCATGGTCTGAGTATCTCCCAACATTCCTAGATGTTCAGCCATTACAGATCAAAGCGCCTCCACTAATCCTTCCTCAAGCTATATTGAATATGATGGCTATAACTTTTAGATGTTATCAGACTCTACCTTTGAGAGGTTACAACGAGTGAAAAGTTACCTTCAGCAAGGTTTTATTATAGTCTTTCTATAAAAAGGAAGACAGTCTTGGTTAGGAGGTTCTCAATCCAGAAGAGTCCATCATTTCCTCACTTATGATTGTAGCAAAGCTTTGAAGTAGCTGGAACAATGTAAAAGGAGTCTTGAGGTTACATAATTAAGTAAACTTTTTTTCAGCTGATTGCCCTGCTTTTCTTATTCTCTCTGGAGCAATATCCTAGCTCCCATTCTACCTGTTAATACTTGGTTATTGTGTACTGCTCATGGTTTTTCTCATTTCTGTTATTTGGTACACACACGTACATTCCTTCACCGCTTGCTGATCCCACTGTTCTTACAGTATTATGCATATACTGTATGTCATTACTGACTTTTAGTCCCTGGCCAGACTTCATTAATTCTTAATTGCTACAGTTTTGTTTATCCATACTGGTAGTGGTACTTTGTGGCTACAGTTGTCCTGTTCAATTATACTGATAGTTCATTACTGACACAGTTTTCCTGTTCAACCATACTGGTTTTAGTTCATTCCTGCTACACTTGCCCTGTCTGTTTATACTGATAGTAGTTCTTTACAATTACAGTTTTCCTGTAAAACACTCAATATATAACTGTGAAATGAAACAAAAGTACTGGCAAGAGTTTCCCATGGCAGTGGCATTTTCTGTATGAAAATTGAGAAGACATCTCACTACTTACTGGGTTACTTGTATCACACTTCCCACCACTCATATTGAATTGCAGTATGACTTAAGAGAGTACATGACACTATTTCTTCAATAGTAAAAAATAACATTGGAAAATTTTCCAATATTTCTGACTTTTTTTGGAGTATGTGTTGTAGTGTATCATCATTCACTGGATTGTAACTGCTATTGACTAAGAATATTAATATGAAAAATATATAACCTGGCTTTTAACTACTTTTGACAGAGTATATTGATTTGGAAAATATAATACTATATCAGTAACATAAACATTAAAGTATATACATAAGGCAATTTAACTTCACAAGCACATCTTCACCTCTTAGAATTTAGGTATCTATTATTATTCTACCTCTCCTGGTTTGATTGATGAACTTATCCCATGGGATACTCAAAAGTCATTGATAAGGAGAATTAGTAATTTCTTGGAGTCTACTTATATAAATAATGTGTAAGGGCATTCTTAGGCTTTGCTTAGCAAATAGGTATGAACTATCACCCTTAGGTCTCTGGTACTTGATAGGTTCGTGATATTTTGTTTCACTTGCAAAATCATCAATTGATAGGCATCATAGAAGTCTTATAACTTTGAACCACCTCATTACACAATGTTCCTGTCAGCATTTTACTTGCTACACATAGTACTGTCCTCTTTATTTTTTACATTTTGTTTATCATCTCATTAGGTCATTGTAAAGTTATTCAAACTTATGTTCATCATTTTCTTTATACACTCCACTTATGAATATGTTCATAATGACCTGATACTTCATGTGCATTATGTAAATTTTGTCTTTCAATTTTCTTGTTTTATGCCATATGATGTCTAGTATTTTCTTTCTTTATCTCATTTGGTGATGAGGTGCTCCATCATTTAGATCACTTTTCACTTTAGTATCAGTTACATTTTTCTTGAATATGTATTTATAATCAGCACTACAAGTGACTGGTTTCCAGTTCCACAGGTTGGATTAGGTACTAACTGGTCCTCTGATCATTAATACACATATTTCAACCCATACCCTGTGTTAGAAGTGGGACTTAAATTCCCACTCTTACATTCTTCTTGCTGTTTTGCTTTACACACAGTTTATTTGTTTAATTAAGATCACTGTTTCTCTTCATACTACCTCCATACAGAAAATGTTTCCATTGCGTCCAGTCTCAATATTTCCTTCGGTATCATCCAAATTTATCTCTAGCCTTTATCAGTTCTCCCAGCATATATCTATCTCATCTGTAATACAAAAGGAAGTCAATGTAGAAGTCATGGTGACAAAACAGAATTAAGAATCAAAAGGTAGAGTTTGTAAAACTGTATATATGAAATACTTTTTGATATTTATTAACGGGAACTTTGAGAAACTTTAAAGATGAGGAGGTTGCTCTCGCTAATTATCTATTTGTACTGAATGGAAAGGGAACTTTACTCGTGGGGCCTCATCACTTGAATATTCTCTACTGTCATACAACTTCAATTCATGTATGGTATCTGTGGATGTTTGGATGAGAACGTTTCTCTGTGATGCGGCTTCATTGTATTTGTAAGGAAACCGATAGACAGATAGGGAGATAGCTAATACTTGTCATATTTTTCAGGATGATTTTGTGGAGTATGAAGATGAGAAAGTAACAGTTGCCAAAGAAAAACAGTTAGAAACAAATTGAGGCATCTTAACAAGCTTTACCCTATTTGTAAGTATCCTGTTAAAAGGCAAATATAGATATTTGTTTTAAAGAGAGCATAATGTAGGTTATTTTCACAACTGGCATTTTATGAAGACTCAACAGAAATTAATCAGATCTAGCAACCATATAATCTAATTGTACTCCCATTTATGTGTGAAGTTTCTGCAGATTCTGGCTTTTATAGGTATGCAATTAAAGTAGATCATGCAGTTGTTTATATGAACACTGTAGAGAGGAATTATTTTTTGTAATTCTAAAATTCTTTCTTAATGAACAGATCATAAGATGTCTGGCAGAGGGCGTGGTGGTCGAGGTCGGGGTCGTGGCATGTCCCTAGAGCAGCTGGGGGTGCAAAAAGGTGAAGTTTTACCTGAGAGAGTTGTTGGACCTCCAGAAACATATCCTCCTCTTGAATTCCGTCCTGTCCAACCCACCCAGGAGAAGAATCTAGCAGAGTCATACCTTCTGGTGGTTAAAAAGGAATACAGAGAACACATGCAAAACTCACAGTACTACATTCAACCTGGGGTTAAAAGACCAGACATTGAGAGGTACTCTGATAGATACCAACTGTTGGCCAGTCATCGTGGTCAGTTAACACTTAATTGGTCTCGGTTTCCAAAAGAACTTCATCCCTCTTCAGCCTCTACAGCTACCAAAAAGAGAAAAGTTTCTTCAACAAAAGTCCCTGTTAATGTTAAGAAAGCCAGAAAAAAAGATGTTAATGTTAGTGAGAGACTCGAAGCTTTGGAGAAAAAAGAAGCCACCTTGGGTGTTGAAGAAAATGAGGAGGAAGAAGATGAAGATAAAGTTGAAGGGGAGGAGGTGGAGGTAGAAGAAGTTGATGAAGAACTGGATGAAGGAACAGACTATGTAAACAACTATTTTGATAATGGAGAAAGCTATATTGATGAAGAGGACGATGCACTTGAAGAAGGTGGAGTTTTCTGAGACTTCTGTTCTTCACTTGTTTTATTAATTTTATGATGTGGCATGTGCCTTAAATGCTTAGTTTTTAAACCATAACCTTTCTTTAGCAGTTCAAACTCTCCTGGAATGTCCTGTAGCAGTATTGCAACCAAATGAGTGACTAGTTATGATGAAGTATGTTTGTGATTGTAAATTATACAAAAGCACAATGAATATCTAAATTATACAAGGTAAATTAAACAAAAGCACAATGAATATGTAAGTTATACAAGTGCACAAGGAGTATATGAAGAATATGGTTATGATGATTAGCTGCTGTATAGATTGTAACATGTTGGAATATATTTACAAAAATATATACAAAAGAACCCACCTTTCTCTTTGGAATGTGGTCAGATGTAAGTTTAGTCAAACTTCCTCATCGGAAGACTTACATCAACAGTAATTTATAACACTATAGATTTTTATACTATGAATACTTTATATTGTAAGTTAAATTGCGAATCTTTATTGCAAAGCCTTTTTGTCTCTTGTAACATATGTTGCAATTAAAGAGTAAGTGGATTTTATTATTTTTGTGATGTTTTTCTTTTCATACCATGCAATGTTTAAAAGCCAAGAAATGCTATCTGAATTAGGTTTACATCATTAATGTTACTTATAGTAATATTTTTGGTGAAAATGTGCATATGTCTTGAAAACATACAACAAAGCCAAAAAGACATCAGATTAAGATAAATGAACAAATTGGAATATTATGCAACAAAATACTTTTTCAATCTGAGCTAACCTGCACTTCAGTGAACATGCATTAAAATGTAGCTTTATAATTAATTCACTGAACAAATGAACATGACCCAATGCCAGTATTTAACAGTCTTGATGTCCTTTCAACAAGAATGCATAATATATATCAAAAGAATAAGCACATATGAACACCACCATCTCCATTATTTTGCAGAAAAAATTACCTTATTACAAAACCTCATGCCCAAGATGCAACCTCCATACTGAAGAGAAAATGGACATTATAGATTAAAAATGGAATCCTAGCTAGTGACCACTGTACCTTGGAATTGCTAACTAATGTTCCTATGTTTAATCTGTAACACCTATTTTCTCCATATTTTTTTATTTAATAACTTATTCAAACAATCCTAAAAGGTATTAACAATTAGAAAACCTTTATGAAGTACAAAAGCAATTTATCTGTTCATAATGTTTGACCTATCCATTTATCTATCCTCATGACATCCATTCCAGAATTTCTGGGAAGGTTTATGATACAGCCTCTCATCACTTAAACACATTTTCAGCCTGTGTTCACGAGTTAAGTGAAATATGATTTTCCACTTTGCAAACTAAAATGATGTCAAGTGAGACTGATATCTCCATTTGCATCCCCTCTTGACACTTTCATTGCATTCAGTCCCATATAATTTCTCCAGCATTATATGAAATATCCCTCAACCTAATCAGTTTTTGTCGCACATATCCATTTTAAACCAACTGTCTATTATGATACCCAAATTTTGGTGAGACCAAAACATCTGACCTGTTCCTAGCATGCACAACTAACTCAATTTACATCAATCTTGTCAAGTAAATTATAATTTATTTCTCATGCTAACACCTACAACAACCAAAGACAACACTATTGCTCTTTACTTCATGAACAAAGCTTTGCAGATGCATGTTGGCTTTTTACAGGATGAACCTAGTGTGAGAGTCCACATTTTCCCTGTGGATAAGCCTGACCTCACATAAGTAGCATAGTGAACCAACCAACTAGTTTTAAAATCAAAGCGGTGTGCAGCTGTTTGAAGATGAAGGGCATTTGACTAGGATAGTTTAGGCATCCTATCATGGTGACCTGGAAAGCATGCTTCTCATAAGTGTTGACAAGTGTAAGTTTAGACATCATATTATGGTGAATCATAAAGCTTGTTTCTAATTAGTTTTTTCAAATGCAAAAAAAAACAAAAAACTATTTGGCCTCCACAGGAAAAAAATATCTGTTCACAAAGAGTCTGGGAATCAATTATGAGAGAAAAAAAGTGGTAAAGGTAACAGTATATTTCTTCAAGGTACTGGTGTCAATTTCATATTTTTCTTAGAATATGCTTAATGCACACAGTACATTTCTTGGATGGCATTTTAATCACACTAAACATAATGAGCACTTCAGTATTAAAAATGAACAATACCTATATGAAAATTCATCCAATATGAATTACATGATAACTGTACAATGGAAAATTTCCTTAAAATTACCATGTAATGACCCATAGCTTCAGTTTATGAAATAAAGCTTTATTTTGTGTATATTGTAATGTTTCTTAAGTCTACATCAAATTTTTACTGTCTTTTGTCTTTCAAACACTATCACATTAATAAAAAAATTTATACATCTCACAATATATTACACGATACATATTTTCATACTGAAAGTTTTCCACTGTTTCCATCAGAACACATTTAGTATGAACAAATTTATGCTAATGTTACTATCATCCCAAATGCTTCTTATGTTTCCATCATGGCAAAACAATATGCAATAAGCATAAATACATTATATGAACTCACATTTGTCATCACACAGTATGTGACAACCTTATATTTTCAAATATTCCTATAATCTCACACCAAATGTGAATTCATGTTTTTAGGACGCTGCTGTGGGTAAAGCATTTGCAGCTCTCTTGGAGACACCATCAATTTTTCTAATTCCAGTTTCATACTTACACATGACAGAAAACATATCACCGCCGAGTCTGGAAAAATGATAAAAAGCATTTTTTTTTATCAAAGAACTTCTTTATCTAAAGAAAACTGTAACTTGGAACTTCAAATCTACACACATTGATACTCTATCTTTTCCATACATTTCAACTACATTTATACCAATCATCTTACCTTAATGTAAATCTTTAAGTACTTACTCATTTTATTCATACAAAACCCTCTCCACACACCTTTATCGCCATACATTTCCACACACTCCCACCAGACAGCCTACCCACTCATACACCTACTCCCTTTCTTTGAACTTCCACCTTATCATCAGCCTTCCCTATATCTTTTTCCACAAATCTTGCTCAAAAAATGTATTTTTCTTTTCATCCTCTAAACCTAATTTCTTATCACATACATGCAGCCCAAGCACTCCACTTATTTCCTTTGTTAACTGATCCCTTTATAAAATGAAATCTACCTATTATTTTCTCATTCTCTTTTTAACAATTTCTTTTTAACAACATCTACCACTTAGAAAAAACAGTAAAATCAGCCTGAACAGTATTAGCAACTATTCGCATATAAGAGTAAAGATTGCACCATTCATTCAACAAGCCTTAATATATCTAGTGGCTCAATTTTTCTCTTTATTCTTGATGCAACAATCTGCCTACCTTTTAGCATTCTCTGATCTCTTCCTTCTATTTTTCCATTCTGTAAGTTCCACTTATGAGATAAATTTGAAGCCTGTCCATTCATCCAATTACCATGATCTTTTATTATTATCAGCAGGACCCCTTTCTCTGAAGGGGCTCCAGCAGCTTCAAAGCTACACTACTTCCAGCTGCAACAAAATGATGGATTCCTTTGAAGTGAAAAGTTCTTTAATAAGAGTGTTCTCTCTCCTGTTAAATGACAATGATACAGTCTCACTAAAGTTAACCTATGGTGTAACCTCAAGCAGGTTGAGTCTAGTAAAACAACAATGATCTTTTCAGGAGCAATTTACCAACTTTAGCTTACACACACACTAGCTTTCACAAATACCTCTTCTTTGCACCTATCTATTTAGCTATTAATCTATTTACTTGTGATTATACGTGGACCTCTTTCAAAGAAAGTGCTAGAGTTCCATGGACCTCTTTCCAGAGGCTTCTGCACCTCCAAGGCTACAATACTTTCAGTAGCAGGGAAATGAACTGCTTTGAAGTTATAAGTTCTTTGATGAGACTGTATGCCTAATGATACAGCCTTGATAAAGGTCACTTTTCACTTGCAGTGTAATCTCATGCATGTGGAATTGTCACACCTCCGCACCTTTTGTCTTCAAAAATGCTTCTTTTCTTCAGATTTTTAACCACTACATCTCACATTTTTCATTTTTATCCTTTACTCACAGCCATAAACACTTAAAAGTTCCATATTCACTTTTCTGTCTTCAATTCTTCACCCTCAGACTTTCTATCTGTCTCCAACCAACTTTCAAACACCATTCCATTATCTGGTTCCTCTCTATTATTCTTATAGTGACATATACATCTGTGGGGGCCTCTGCTACTAATTGACTTTGGCATTAAAAAATGTGAGACTGAAATATGCCTAGATGGAGTAATGATATATGGGTCAAACATCAAAGAATTCATACAGCTATAGTAGTCTAAACAATAAGGTGACACTGGATACTAAGGATAAGATAATCAAGACTCAAGGTTAGAATTCAAAGTATGGTGATTATAGTAACACTAAAGAGTAATATGTTATTGATAAAATACTATTTAAGGATTTCCTCTTGGGCATTCTCCATAATGGTAATGCCATAAAAGATATTCCAGTAAAAGTATCTGTATCAAATTTGAATTAACAAACTAAACTACTACTATGGACAATCAGTTTATGAGCTGCAAAAATGAGTACAATATTACAGATACATGATTTCAGCATTACAAAAATATAACCTTTTGAATCAGTGGAACCTACCTGTGAGCCAACCACCTGTTTTTAATGACAGCAAGCTTAAGTGAATCACATGTGAGTGGGGTGCACAAGTTTGTGTGGACAGCTCGTCCCATTCCCTCTACCACCACAAGGTCACAATCCAACTGCACTAATTCATCTACGAGTGGTAGTGGAAGACGACTGAAAAATTTCACATGATAAATAGAAGAGCATTTAAGAGAGCATGTTAATTTAACTATTAAACTGATACACAACATTCTGTTACTCTACAGAGTGACTCATAAAAAATCTGGAAAAAAAGAGCTCTAATAGAAAACATCTTAATTCATACCATGCTCATTCTTTACTAAAAATTACTCTCTTACAACTGCCCACCTTATTCCTAGCCTCCTTTACAAAACACAGAATTTGCTTAACTACCTAATTTTTGTCAATTTTCTTGTACACAAAATTTTCACTTCCTCATACCACCTTCAATTAGAAATTAGTAATTGCTCCTTTTTTAATTGACATGTGTCCCCATCTCCCCTGAACATCATGGACCATTTATAAAATGGCTTTCTGGGAAGGATTATACAAGGATTCTGTAAAACTTTACCAAGCACTTGTCTGGCATCATCTGGTTGTTTAAAAATCTTAACTGAAGATTTAATATTCATACCCAAGTGTTTCTTCTGCTCTCTCAATCAATATCACCTTTAGAGTTTAACAATATTCCCCTGGAACTTACCTAAGGTCAAGACAAGGGGATGCTTGACCCGATTCTCGTATAGAAAGAATGCCAGTTTCAAGGTGCTTACTAATGATAGGGCATACAGCAGCCACTTGCTTCATCAGCATTCTGAGTTCCTCAGCTGTTACATCATTAAGGGCTGGTTTGCTGTTGGCACAGAGCACAACCTGAAGACACCAAGAATCATAATGTGTTAATCTATTAATGAGTCTACTCATGTGCTACTTGTATTCATAAGGAAACCAACAAAGTGTTTTGTAGTACACAGAATTCTCTCTGCTTAAACCTTTTACATACTGATAAGATGTATGCTTGAAAATGCGACTCATGAAAAACAGCATATACCTTACAGAATGGGAAGCTATCCACTCGATACTGATCACTCATATTTTTTACCAATGGCTACTGAGAACCTGCATATCATACTCAGCTGAACAGACTACAGTATATTAATTATGTAACACATCAGCTTTCCTAACTGGTAGTCTACTCAATCCATCTACATGGTAATTTATTGTCTTCAAAAAGAAATCATTTGGCTCCTTGGTTAGAATTGTCTATTCAAAATGTAAGTAGCATCAGGAGAGGATGTGTGTTGGCTACTAAGTGTCTCTATAGTTCACATCTTCATCAAGTGCAGAAAGCTGTCTCTACACCAAAAAACTGATTTTCTGCACTTAACAAATGACAGAAATACATGTTTTAATTACATGATCAGTAAGTGTGTGAAATGAGGCAGCTACTTATTTGTATTGTTGTTTAGCACAACAAACAAACTTCAAAGCTGGTTTGATAAATGGATGATGCAATTCAATCCAAGTAAGCATCAGGTGATGAGGATGGGACTAGTGAAAGAAGGTTTCAGTATGATTACTATCTAGCAGGAGGTAAGTTACAACATCTAGAGATTGATTTATTCATATCTTATCTATTATACTTTGTCGCTGTCTCCCGCGTTAGCAAGGTAGCGCTAGGAAACAGACAAAAGAATGGCCCAACCCACCCACATACACATGCATATAAACACATGTCCACACACGCACATATACATACCTATACATTTCAACATATACTTATACATACATACACAGACATATACATATATACACATGTACATAATTCATACTTGCTGCCTTTATTCATTCCTGTCACCACCCTACCACACATGAAATGACAACGCCCTCCCCCCCATGCGCACGAGGTAGTGCTAGGAAAAGACAAAGGCCACATTCATTCACACTCAGTCTCTAGCTGTCATGTATAATGCACCGAAAACACAGCTCCTTTCCACATCAAGGCCCAACAAAACTTTCCATGGTTTACCCCAGATGCCTCACATGCCCTGGTTCAATCCATTGACAGCACGTCAACTCCAGTATACCACATCATTCCAATTCACTCTATTTCTTGCACGCCTTTCCCCTTCCTGCATGTTCAGGCCCCGATTGCTCAAAATCTTTTTCACTCCATCTTACCGCCTCCAATTTGGTCTCCCACTTCTCCTTGTTCCCTCCACCTCTAACACGTATATCCTCTTTGTCAATTTTTCCTCACTTATTCTCTCCATGTGACCAAACCATTTCAAAACACCCTCTTCTGCTCTCTCAACCATACTCTTTTTATTACCACACATCTTTCTTACCCTTGATATTGTACCTAATTTATTGCTAGAATCTGGAAAAAGGCAAACTGTCTGCTAGCAAACATAGGAGAGCATCAAGGAGGACCCAAAAGGCCAAAAGGACTCCACTTTAGTCTGCTCCCACATGACAAAGCATGTCATATGCAATGCACTGAAACCATAGCTCCATTTCCATAGCCAGGTCCCAGAGACCTTTCCATGGTTTTCCCTGGATGCTTCACATTCCCTGGTTCAGTCCACTAACAGAATGTCAACCACTATCAGATGTGATATGTGTCTTGATAGGCAAATCAAACTAAGGGAACAGCTCATTTCTTGATTTCATTTGCATGTGTTATTGCCTACAGAGGGGGTAGTTAAATGGTAGTTAGCTTAGCCTATAACTGGTGCTTTCAAGTCAGCTTGGCTCATGCCAGTCAGTCTTAGTAGACAGTGGCTGAGGAGTAAGCAATCACTCTATGATTTGGGTTTATGTTACCTCTCAGAAAGCAGGCTTTAAGGCAAAGGTTTCTGTAGTTCCCTGTCAGTCACAGAAAATATCAATCACATCCTAATGTGTCACAGTCTCACCTAAATGTGATGCTTAAACCAATGTCTTCCAATATTTTGCAAGTTCTACTTTGTTAAGGCAATCTTTGAGTTGTCTTTACAAGCTTTCACCCACTATAAATACTATATTCCCAATGTATCCCTTAACTCTATTTATATCACTTAATCACCATATATTTACATTCAAGAATTCTAATAAAGTTTCTCATGTAAAAAATTGTAAATCAATCAAGGAGGGGGAACAGGAATGATTTCCTATTCACGACAATATGATTGTGAAATCAAGCAACAGCTTCTATTTCTTGCTAAGATACTACACTGGACAGCTCAAATGGTTGCCTAACCATTGACAGCTCATCAAAAACAATGTAAACATAAAGTTTCCCACACCCAACACCCAACAACAGACAGCAGCACCTGAACTTCATGATGATTTACTTCAACATACATGGCACTTTTCATAAAGCAAAAACACTATCACACTTCTATTCACTGTCATGGCTAGCAGCTTCATAATCATCATACGGGCATAGGAAGAGATCTACTAATGAGTAACATGCTATTTTCTATCTTCATGAGGAAACACCAGGAACTGAAGAATGACTATTCCACTTGCTCAAATCCACTCTCCAGCTGTCCTGTATTATGCACCAAAACCAGAGCTCAGTATCCAATGCCAAGCCCCACAATTGTTTTGTGGTTCCCCTGACTACTTTCATGCCCAGGTTCAGCCCACTGCCAGGTCAACCCCCCCATAAACCATATCATTCCAGTTCACTCTGTCCCTTGCACATATCTTACACCCTTGGAGTTTAGATCAAGGTAATTCAAAGCCTTTTTCACTCATTTCTACCTCCTTCTTGGTCTCCACCTTTCCCTTGTGACTATACCCATATGATAAGGAAAAACATTTTGTTTCTTAATTCCTAAATGATGAGTGATGATGCAGCACATCCAGCACCTTTCTGAAGAGAGAAATTGCCACTCACCAGCCATGTAAGGATCAGTACAATATTTTTCAAACTAGTTTTAGTATAACAGTATTAGGGGTGAACTGGCATTATTGGATTTATAGACACACAAATGAGAGAGACTTTTGGGTGCAAATGCACTGTGGGGCAGCTGTTGGGATGTATGATTACATTTCAGTGGAGGCTAGTGTGAAAGTTTGTAGTGGTGTCAGCAAATGACAGGTGAGATGAAGGTGGTGAAATGAGTGAGCTTTGAAAAGATTCTTGTATGCAGAGTCAAACAAAGAGACTGGGTGAAGTACGGCATGAGGTCCCAGAAGGTAAAACTATGGGAGTGGATGAGAAATGAAATTTACATACGAAAGCAGTGCTCACACAAGCAGGTAAAGTAAGTGGCATACAGAAGGAGGGATGACTGGGCATTCGAGGAATGTAAAAGGGTAGTGAGAGGTATGATAAGGAAGTTAAGTTGCTAGTGAAGGAGGAGGAAAAAAGCTGGGTGTGGACAACACCTGTAGGGAAGGAGTGTAAGTAAATGGGATATGTACAAGAGAAACCAATAGGAGGTCAAGAGGTAGGTCTGTTCCTGGTGCTTCCTTACTAAGTAGAAAATGGCAACCAAGGAAGAAAAAAAAAAAATCTATATCTACTTCACCTTCCTCTTGTATCCATATAGCAATTGGAAGACTTCTGTTTTTTATATAAGATAATATCATTTATCCTATTCATATTCATTTTTGAAGCCCTTTCTATGAATGCTTTTAATAAAATGGCAAGAGGTAATCCCAGTCAGTCAGTCATTGGAAATTTTGAGTATAAATCAGACATGATAGGGGTAGGTATTACTAACCCAGAGTGAACTCACAAACAGGGTGATCTTAATTTTCAGCCGAAGCAAAGAACATACAAACCTCAAAGCTCTCATATGACCAAAAACTGTTTAAGCAGTCATCTCCATATGATCTAATATCTCCTATCACCATTGCAAAAGGCTGTTTCTCATGTGAGATCTTGGAATGAAAAATACTAATCTGACTGTGTTGAGGTAAAGTAGTGTGAGTAGGAGCTACCATTTAGTACTGAGTTTCAAAAGCATAAAAGCCTTTATTTTACACTATATCTAATGAGACACTGACTTATTCAGTCACTTGAAGTGATAACATGGTCACTTGACCATCATCAGCTAGGCATGTTTTGCTCCCTAATTTGCAGCCTGAGCAAGATATGTGAGCTGCTGTATCCTCAGAATACCCATATGGATATAAATAAAGAAGAAGAAATAGAAACAGGCAACAATAAACTTACTCTGGTCCCTCTGACAAGCAGCTCTCGAGCAAAGGGGATAATCCCAAGGACAAGGTCACAGCCAGAATTGTCCAGAAATATAACTGCACACTTATAGGGAGACTGTTGCTGCCTCTGAATCCAGGCATCAAGATCATCATGTAGCCATGGGCGAGCTGAAACATGTCCCATATATTAGTGATACAAGAGGTGTCTTGTAAACTCTGTTCCATGACCACTTGCATCCAACTCCTCTAAAAATAACATGCTTTACCAAAGCTCACTTCAAGCAGGATGATACCATCAATATACTGGAGTACAATAATTATGTTAAAAAATAAGTGGAATACAAAGATGCACAATAGCTTGTACAGATTTATCATATAAGAGGAGGTAACAAGCATTCATTATGGAAACTCACAAAATTAATACAAAGAAAGCAGAATCTTCTCTATGAATCTGCATGTTGTGTCAGAGATCTGAGAGTATCATTAAATATGACAATGAAATGAACACACTTATCAAATCATACACTCTATGCTTCAGCACAATAATATATTAGGTACTTTAATACAAAAGGAACATGGGTTGCATTATCATAACTGACAAAGATATATAAGAAAACTTAAAATGCAGGAAGGTAATATAAATAAAAAAAAATAATGCTA
This sequence comes from Panulirus ornatus, assembly GCF_036320965.1. NCBI lineage: Eukaryota > Metazoa > Arthropoda > Malacostraca > Decapoda > Palinuridae > Panulirus > Panulirus ornatus. The sequence continues at coordinate 29,402,448 of NC_092280.1, forward strand.
ACAATGGCTGAAATATAATTTTTCAAACAATGTTATATGCCTCGCAAGGTAAAACAACAGTTCTGATGAGAATGAAGAAAAAGAATCATCAATGGAACACAAAACATTACTCATACTATCACAAGGAAGTTATCTATCCAACTGACAACTCTATTTTACTTGTGGTAATGCTTCCATGGAACAATGCAAAGTAACAGTGCTTCCACGTGGGAAAAAGGTGAGACAACTTACTGTCTATATTTTCATAATAGAAAAGGTAATTCAATTTTGAGAAAACTTTAATTCAAGGTTTGGCATGTTTACATGAGATTTTCAAACTTCTAACATATGTGGCAAGAGTTGTTAGGAGTGATAAAACCTATGTCATCATATGTTAACTGAGATATGGATCCATCCATTAGATTTTTTTTCTGAGAGGTTACAATAATATTTCAAGAATGGATAGTGAGGGATTAGGAATTTACAAGATGTAGTACTGTAAAGAGGGTGGTTAATGTACAAATGGAGTAACAGGGTACCAAGATAATATGGATAAGTGAAGTAATGGAACTGAAGAGTCATTAAAATCATAAACCTGAGAATGAAGAATGGGAATCAGTGTAGACGAGGACCATGGATAATGCAGTAGTAGAGCAAGTAGGAGTATATTCATCAGAGAAGGGTACTACTAGAAGAATGTTTCAAAGATGCTGATAATTGTAGAGCATGGAGGAGATTCTGCATAAGCTAAGCTATTCTATGAAGATGATAGCATACAAGATTTTGCTTGACTGAAATAAAAAAAAATTCATAAACAACACAAAAAAGAAACCAACCTTGGAGTTTATCTGCAGCCTCCCTGAACCCAAGCCCTTTCTCCATAAGTTGTACCACTTCTTTGGCTCCCCAGTCAAACACATTGCCTGCGAGAACTCCTTGTACTAAAGATTCTTGACGTTTGTTGTATTCTAACTCATCCAAGAACTTCAAGTGGTCCTTAAGTAGTTTCAGAGCATTTTCATTTTCTAACTGGAAAAATAATACATTTTATAATAACAACTTTATACTAATAATAACAAACTACTACATCAACTTCATATTAACCAATCAATCAATAAATTTTTTTAGAAAAATGAAAAATGCTTAATAATCTATATTGCCTTGGCAATGTAAATTCTGATTTATGAAACACCACTGTCTTGTAGTAATGCAACATTAACAATCCTGATTAACTGATTTACCTACAGGACTAAACTTTTAAAGACTAGTACAGTGAGCTCATCACTCCATTTCAAGCTCATGCACTAAGCACTTCTAGGAAAGCAGAAAACAACAAGTTAGTAAAGATGAAAGATCAAAAAACACTGAGAAAACTGCAATGGAAAAGAAAACAACTCACTTCTGACAAACACCTATGTATTTCTGTCTCTGATAGCTACAATTATTCTCTTATGGAAAGAATGGGCTGTTCCAAAAATATTTTGTTTATCTCACTGACTCAATCTAAACAATCTTTGGTCAATCACCTAAGCAATTACGGGTTTTTAGGCACAAAGACATATGTACAAAATGTTAATGGGAGTTTCCTGTGTTCAGCATGGACATTGAATGCCATGGAACAATGCAAAGTACATATATAATCTTTGTTTATTTAGTGCAATTTTAAATGAAACTTTAATTTCTAGACATCATGTATTTCCTTTAGGTCTTAACATATGCAACTGGTCCAAGCAGGCATACAGTAAACTCACTTAGGCATTGGTCAACAATGAATTGATGAGATATAAAAAAAGTCACATATGTAACAGTACCTTTTTCTGCTGCAGATAAGGATCAGGAAAGTCAAATTCGTTCAGACAGTGCTCTCTCATGTCCAAAAGACTTCGAACGGTCAGATTACCATAAGCACTGTAACAGAGGAGTAATCTATGCTCTAACTTTCATTGTTAACACTATAACTCTTGTAGCCGTAAATATCAAATGAATACATTCATTTAAAAAAACATTAGAAGCAAATTCTAGCATAATCAGTGACATTCCATGTAGATGCTTCACTAAAAATCTATCATCAAATCTATCTTAAAATTAGCTCAACAGCAATTTCATATCATTCCCTAGATACAAAAGTGAATTAACTGCTTACTGGGTGCAGGCTGATGATGCCCTAAATGCTAAGCAGACAGCTTTTAGTGAGATGATACAAAAGTGTTGCATGACAGTTTAGTTCTCTCTTAGGGGATAAATTGGCTTCTGCCTGAAGAGAAAGGAAAGAAGACATGAAAGTGCAGGGAGAACTATCTATGTCCCAACAATGAATAACAAAGGACAGCAAAATTAGCCAACACTTACGTAACATGTCAGAAATAGTGTGTGAAAAAGAGTACTAAAATCAGAAAAAAATTATTCAAATATAAAAGGCTGAACGATCACACAGTGCTGAAGAAAACAAACTTTTTTTTACAAGTAAGAAATATATAATTTCAATCTGTCCAACCATCTATGGCTTATAAACTTTCTCCTACTTTTACAATGTGTTGGCTCATGCTGAACCTTCTTGATACATAATGACTTTAACACAACTGCAGATTTCTCCTAGAAGGCAGTTCCTTCAGTATAGTACTCCATAATTCTCTTCTTCACTCACTCTGTTCAGCATGCTTCTGTTTATTCATAAATCTTTCTTTTGTATCTCCCTTTCAATTACCACAAATGTCCAAGGACCTCTTCATAGTTGAAAAAGTAATCATGCAGTGCATGACCGAGAATGTGGTTATTGGGGTGGCATTAAAGCAAGCAAATATGAACCTAAGCACCAAATGGAGATGTAAAAAAGAACAAACTGAGTTGAACTACTTAACTTCTTTAGGAAAACATACTGGGATGGCAAATCTCAAACCTGACCAGACGAGTATCATCAGAGCTTCTGTGAAGTTGACAAAGAGGAGTTCCATCTATCTATCTAAATCTCTGACGCCTTTTCCAATTGGAACTTCCTCGAAGGGGTGGCCTCAGCAACAGAGTCCCCCTAACTAAAGAACTCCAGCGGTGCTTCTTAGCCTTTATTGCCTCACCCTTAACTGGCCACTGGCAGAGGGCAGGTCTAGTGCAGTGTTTGCAGAGGCTCCTATCAAATGTTCTCCATGACTACTTATATTTAGTGCTCCTACCATTTTGCCAAAAGGCAGGGCTAGTGCATAGTGCTCATCACAGGAGAATCTAGAGTTACGAAGAATGAGCTGCGTGAGTTAAGTGTTGTCAAGTGCTACACATGACAAGGAAAGATTGTATGTTTGTGGACAGAATGCCAGTAGTCCACAAGTTAGTGAGGCAAAAAGAAAAAACAGCTACCTGGGTTAGAGGAGTGCAATTTGGCAACCACTAAAGTGCTGGCTCCCTACGCAGATGTCAATAACCCTCCTGATATCTAGGAGGGTAGTACTGGTAATATACCTCATTGGATGTTGGTTTCCTACAGAGATACAGAAAGCAAGAACTGGACTGCAATCAAACAGACTGAACTTAGAGGTGACATCAAACATCTAAGGAAAGTACAGATTCACTATATATAACACAGAGAAAGCATACCAATCAGCCAATATTTGAAAAGTATGAGTGGGCACAGAAAGAATATAGTTAAGTACAAAGTGACAAAGAAAAACGATCATAAAAGCATTGTATCTCCTACTGTAAGATGCCTTAAGTTGCATAATTATACAGTATAGTAACTGGGATTCATAGTATAACCACTCTGTGCACTTACAATGGATGATTTTTTAGGTTGCGGAGTCGCTGCAGATATTTATCGCGAAATTTGTTTGCTCTTTCTCTACTATCTGGACTGTTTGGCTGAGAGGAGATTGCACGATTCACAAAACTTCCTAGCGAGCCTTCAAAGCAGGATAGCCAATAGTCTCTACAAGAACAAGATGGTATATTCTTTAAGCAGTATAATATAAGCATTAGCTGCATAATTACATATTTTCAAAAGCACATAAGAAGTCTTACAGCTTTGAAACTTAATCAATGCATTGAATTCCCTATATTACTTTTTCCACTCTTGAAAGGTAAACCAAACTTCTTATTCTAAAATACCTTACAAATATTCATTGAACATACTCAATCTTACACCAGTCTTAGAGCTCAGATTTAACTCAATTTCATATATGTACTTTTAATCTCTGTACTATAAAACTTTCTTATAGATTAAATCATTTTCAATGGCTATGAGTATGCTAATACTAAATTCTCCAATGAACTTAATTCACTGGTAATCATTGTACATGCAATTAAGATATTACAAAGAATTCAGTGATATATTTCACCATTACACGAGCACTATTTATCATCATGTGGAACTGGATAGGGAGCTGTGGTTTTGGTGCATTACACATGACAGATAGAGACAGTGTGAATGAATGTGGTCATTTTTGTCTGTCTTCCTGCCACTATCTCACTGAAGCAGGGGGTTGTGATGCTGTTTCCTGTGGAGGAGAGTAGTGACGGGAATGGACGAAGACAAGCAAGTATAAATATGTACATGTGTATATATAAGCACAAGTCTGTCTATGTGTATGTATATGTGTATTTGTTAATATATATATGTATATGTATGTATATGTGCGTATGTGGACATGTATGTATAAACATGTGTATGTGGGTGGGTTGGGCCATTCTTTTATCTGTTTCCTGCGCTACCTCACTGACGCGGGAGAAGCGACAAAGTATAATAAAAAATAAAAAAAATAATAAGTATGAATATGCGTGTGTGTGCGTGTATAGGGGCATTTATGTATATACATATGTGTATATGAGTGGATGGGCCATTCTTCGTTTATTTCCTGGTGCTACCTCACTGATACGGGAAACAGCAATCATGTGTAATAATAAAAAAAATAACTATTATGATGAAATACAAGTCTTCATTCCTGAAAAAAATAAAAATAAAAGCATATAGCAATTTACCTGGCTTCTTTATCCTTGGTGAGGTCTACAGCATCAGGTACATACTCCTCAGGATGGGTCAGTAGAGGAAAAAATGTCAGCTGCTGATCACAGCGATCAATCTCTAGCTGGTCAATTGTTCCACCAGGCCATCCACCCACTGGAGGATGAGGCAAAGGAGACTGGAGACCAGAGGATCCAGCATAGTTCTCTCCCCAAGAGTATTTATCTGGGTCTGCATGCAAATACAGTGGTCAATAAAATTCACTTACACTATCCGATGTTAATATTCATATCATTTTAAAACTATTTGATGCTATAATGCCATAAAGTAGATACCTTTGGGTCTTTCAATGATAGTTAACACCTATATGCTGTATTTTAAGTACAGAATATAAAAGTTCCATACCACACTCTTCTGCTCCACACAAAAAGGCTCCTATGGCCCCTAAGTATCCTTCATGTCGTAAGAAGAGTGCCCGCACTGCTCCACGACTCCAGTAGTTGATAGCAAAGCTAATGGTGTGCATACTAACAGGGTGGTTCCGTAGGAAGTATCCACCAAAATACACCTATTGAAAATTGCATTGTTAACTACAAAGTATAGCTTATATGTGATCATTCAAAAGTAAAACTTAGACATGACTTAGTACAAATGAATAAAAGAGAATTAATTATGTATCTATGAACTGATATCTTGTCTTCAAATCCTAATCTTCTTTGGGGAACTTCCAAGAAAGTTTATCACACTGCTATCTGAAAATATAAGAGCAAATAAAAACTGAGTAATTTTGTACAAAAACCAATATGTAGCTTACCAACACTAAAAATCCCAAGTTATGTGAACTTGAAAAATAAGGCTTAGTTTACCAAGCCTTAACAGATCTGAAAACCCTTTATAACAACTAAACTTTTCTCCACATATCCAAACCTTTTCAGCACACCCTCTTTAGCCTCCTCAACCATACTTTCACCTCTCTATTACCTTACCATTCTTTACTCAATCAACCCTCTTCACACCACATACTGTCTTTAAACATTTCATTTATAACACATTCACCCTTTTCAATACATTCTCAATCTGGAACCCATGCCTTGCACTCATACAACACTGGCAAGACTATTTTACCGTCAAACATGCCAATCTTTGCCCTCCCACATATGACCTCTCCTACCACACATTCCTTAATGCTCGCAAGAACTTAGCAACCCCTACCCCTCCTATGACTCTTCAGCTCCATTTATCGTCATGTCTACTCCGGAACATTTGACTTCCTCCAAGTTTTCTCCATTCAAACTCAACCCCCCAACTAACCTGTATCTCTCCAGTGCTAAATCTAATAACTTTGTTTTTATGCACATTTACTCTCATCATTCTCATTTCACACAATATTCAAAACTCTGAAATAATTTTTGCATTTCCTCACTTGAATATGCCACCAGTAAAGTCATTAGCAAACAATAACTGACTCACCTCCCAAGCAACCCAGCCCCTGCTAAACTGCAGACCTATCCATATCCTAAAAATCCCTCAACTTCACTTTCCTTATCACCCCATCCATAAACAGACTAAACAGCCATGATAACATCAAACACCCCTGCTGCAAACAAACCTTCACCTAGAACCTCATTCTCCTCTCTACCTATGACACATGCCTTACTCTCCAGATAAGAGTTACACTTTCTTCTCTGCATTCTGAACACTACCCAGCTCCAAATCCCAAAACACCATTTCAACATTTTAAAATGTCTATTATGTCCATGATGGAACTTTCAAACACATGCACACACACACACACACACACACTATCACACACTAAGACTTGTGGTCCCACACTGGTTGTGGCAGGATTCTTGAACACTGTGGAAGCCCCATAGAGAGGACTCCTGAGGCAGAAAGGTTTTGCACATATATGCATAGAGTACTGCATACCTTTTTTAATATGTTTGTCTTTTTGGGCTCCCACCCCAATGTAACCTTCTGCAATGTGCATTAGAAGCAAGCTTAGTATTCCTTTTTTTTCAAGGATAAGATTCCTCTACCACTCCTGAATAATCACTCTCTCCTCAATCACTTTTTGTTACATTGTACAAAAGAATAAACTGGATACTTCACCTTCTTTAACCCATGCAACATTGCATATAAAGATGCAATCTGCCCAATATCATTGCTGACAGTAAATAAAAGGCTTCTTGCGATGTCGGCTTCTGAAAAACCTGTGGATTGTTCATGAAGTCATTAGTTTTCAATGAATGGGCTTGCCACTTAAGAAATTAAAAGATGAAAATTTGTTAACATTCAATGATACACTGATATGATACTTGAAGGAACATACACTTGATGCATGCTTTCATTAGTAGTTCTTCAAAAAGAGCATGTCTTTCATTAAATTCGATATTAGATTCTCTTACATTTATCAGTAACATAATGAAGTTATGGTACAGAAGATAAAGATATGGTATAGAGAGGTTATAACTTTTCAATCACAAGTATCTTCTAAATGATTACATATTACACACCATATCAAATTAAAAATGATGTCATACAACAATGAATTGTAAGTGTACAATATTTCATAATAAAGCATTAATGATAAAAGACAACTGTGAGTATTCAGCACAACATGATGAAGCTCTTATTATAAGATAAATCATTATCTACATGCTCCTGAATTATGAAAAATATGCATAACAAAGGTAAAGCCAATACTTTCATACTAAAGATACAAACAACAAAATTCTAAAGTATACTACCTGCAGCTACCACATATATCTTAATTAATTAGACAAGCCACTGCTAATTCTGGGCACCATGACATTACCAGATGCTGTATACTAAACTTAAATTCAATACTTGCTTGCCTTCACCCATTCCTGGTGCTACCCCACCCCACAGGAAACAGCATTGCTACCCTCTGCTTCAGCGAGGTAGCACCAGGAAAAAAGACAAAAAAAAAAAAAAAAAAAGGCCACATTCCTTCACACTCAGTCTCTAGCTGTCACGTGTAATGCATCGAAACCACAGCTCCCTATCCATATCCAGGCCCCACAGACCTTTCCATGGTTTACCCTAGACGTTTCACATGCCCTGGTTCAGTCCCTTGATAGCACGTTGACCCCAGTATATCACATCATCCCAATTCACTCTATTCCTTGCATGCCTCTCACCCTCCTGTATGTTCAGGCCCCAGTTGCTTAAAATCATCATTTTCACTCCATCCTTCCACCTCTGATTTGGTCTCCTGCTTCTCTTTGTTCCCTCCACCTCTGACACATATATCCTCTCTGTCAATCTTTCCTCACTAATTCTCTCCATATGTCTAAACCATTTCAACACACCCTCTTCTGCTCTCTCAACCTCACTCCTCTTATTTCCACACATCTCTCTTACCCTTTCCTTATTTAAGCGATCAAACCACCTCACACCACATTTTGTCCTAAAACATCTAATTTCTAACACATCCACCCTCCTCCATACAACTCTATCTATAACCCATGCCTCGCAACCATATAACATTGTTGGAACTACTAATCCTTCAAACATACTAATTTTTGCTCTCCGAGATAATGTTCTCTCCTTCCACACATTCTTCATTGCACCCAGAACCTTCACCCCCTCCCTGTGACTCGCTTCTGCTTCCATGGTTCTATTTGCTGCTAAATCCACTCCCAGATACCTAAAACATTTCAATTCCACCAATTTTTTTCCATTCAAACTTACATCCCAATTAACTTGTCCCTCAACTCTACTAAACCTAGTAACCTTGCTCTTATTCAAATATATATATATATATATATATATATATATATATATATATATATATATATATATATATATATATATATATATTTTTTTTTGCTTTGTCGCTGTCTCCCGCATTTGCGAGGTAGCGCAAGGAAACAGATGAAAGAAATGGCCCAACCCACCCCCATACACATGTATATACATACGTCCACACACGCAAATATACATACCTACACAGCTTTCCATGGTTTACCCCAGACGCTTCACATGCCCTGATTCAATCCACTGACAGCACGTCAACCCCGGTATACCACATCGCTCCAACTCACTCTATTCCTTGCCCTCCTTTCACCCTCCTGCATGTTCAGGCCCCGATCACACAAAATCTTTTTCACTCCATCTTTCCACCTCCAATTTGGTCTCCCTCTTCTCCTCGTTCCCTCCACCTCCGACACATATATCCTCTTGGTCAATCTTTCCTCACTCATTCTCTCCATGTGACCAAACCATTTCAAAACACCCTCCTCTGCTCTCTCAACCACGCTCTTTTTATTTCCACACATCTCTCTTACCCTTACGTTACTTACTCGATAAAACCACCTCACACCACACATTGTCCTCAAACATCTCATTTCCAGCACATCCATCCTCCTGCGCACAACTCTATCCATAGTCCACGCCTCGCAACCATACAACATTGTTGGAACCACTATTCCTTCAAACATACCCATTTTTGCTTTCCGAGATAATGTTCTCGACTTCCACACATTCTTCAAGGCTCCCAGAATTTTCGCCCCCTCCCCCACCCTATGATCCACTTCCGCTTCCATGGTTCCATCCGCTGCCAGATCCACTCCCAGATATCTAAAACACTTCACTTCCTCCAGTTTTTCTCCATTCAAACTCACCTCCCAATTGACTTGACCCTCAACCCTACTGTACCTAATTACCTTGCTCTTATTCACATTTACTCTTAACTTTCTTCTTTCACACACTTTACCAAACTCAGTCACCAGCTTCTGCAGTTTCTCACATGAATCAGCCACCAGCCCTGTATCATCATCGAACAACAACTGACTCACTTCCCAAGCTCTCTCATCCCCAACAGACTTCATACTTGCCCCTCTTTCCAAAACTCTTGCATTTACCTCCCTAACAACCCCATCCATAAACAAATTAAACAACCATGGAGACATCACACACCCCTGCCACAAACCTACATTCACTGAGAACCAATCACTTTCCTCTCTTCCTACACGTACACATGCCTTACATCCTCGATAAAAACTTTTCACTGCTTCTAACAACTTGCCTCCCACACCATATATTCTTAATACCTTCCACAGAGCATCTCTATCAACTCTATCATATGCCTTCTCCAGATCCATAAATGCTACATACAAATCCATTTGCTTTTCTAAGTATTTCTCACATACATTCTTCAAAGCAAACACCTGATCCACACATCCTCTACCACTTCTGAAACCACACTGCTCTTCCCCAATCTGATGCTCTGTACATGCCTTCACCCTCTCAATCAATACCCTCCCATATAATTTACCAGGAATACTCAACAAACTTATACCTCTGTAATTTGAGCACTCACTCTTATCCCCTTTGCCTTTGTACAATGGCACTATGAACACATTCCGCCAATCCTCAGGCACCTCACCATGAGTCATACATACATTAAATAACCTTACCAACCAGTCAATAATACAGTCACCCCCTTTTTTAATAAATTCCACTGCAATACCATCCAAACCTGCTGCCTTGCCGGCTTTCATCTTCCTCAAAGCTTTTACTACCTCTTCTCTGTTTACCAAATCATTTTCCCTAACCCTCTCATTTTGCACACCACCTCGACCAAAACACCCTATATCTGCCACTCTATCATCAAACACATTCAACAAACCTTCAAAATACTCACTCCATCTCCTTCTCACATCACCACTACTTGTTATCACCTCCCCATTTGTGCCCTTCACTGAAGTTCCCATTTGCTCCCTTGTCTTACGCACTTTATTTACCTCATTCCAGAACATCTTTTTATTCTCCCTAAAATTTAATGATACTCTCTCACCCCAACTCTCATATGCCCTCTTTTTCACCTCTTGCACCTTTCTCTTGACCTCCTGTCTCTTTCTTTTATACATCTCCCACTCAATTGCATTTTTTCCCTGCAAAAATCATCCAAATGCCTCTCTCTTCTCTTTCACTAATAATCTTACTTCTTCATCCCACCACTCACTACCCTTTCTAATCAACCCACCTCCCTCTCTTCTCATGCCACAAGCATCTTTTGCGCAATCCACCACTGATTCCCTAAATACATCCCATTCCTCCCCCACTCCCCTTACTTCCATTGTTCTCACCTTTTTCCATTCTGTACTCAGTCTCTCCTGGTACTTCCTCTCACAAGTCTCCTTCCCAAGCTCACTTACTCTCACCACCCTCTTCACCCCAACATTCACTCTTCTTTTCTGAAAACCCATACAAATCTTCACCTTAGCCTCCACAAGATAATGATCAGACATCCCTCCAGTTGCACCTCTCAGCACATTAACATCCAAAAGTCTCTCTTTCGCGCGCCTGTCAATTAACACATAATCCAATAACGCTCTCTAGCCATCTCTCCCACTTACATACGTATACTTATGTATATCTCGCTTTTTAAACCAGGTATTCCCAATCACCAGTCCTTTTTCAGCACATAAATCTACAAGCTCTTCACCATTTCCATTTACAACACTGAACACCCCATGTATACCAATTATTCCCTCAACTGCCACATTACTCACCTTTGCATTCAAATCACCCATCACTATAACCCGGTCTCGTGCATCAAAACCACTAACACACTCATTTAGCTGCTCCCAAAACACTTGCCTCTCATGATCTTTCTTCTCATGCCCAGGTGCATATGCACCAATAATCACCCATCTCTCTCCATCAACTTTCAGTTTTACCCATATTAATCGAGAATTTACTTTCTTACATTCTATCACATACTCCCACAACTCCTGTTTCAGGAGTACTGCTACTCCTTCCCTTGCTCTTGTCCTCTCACTAACCCCTGACTTTACTCCCAAGACATTCCCAAACCACTCTTCCCCTTTACCCTTGAGCTTCGTTTCACTCAGAGCCAAAACATCCAGGTTCCTTTCCTCAAACATACTACCTATCTCTCCTTTTTTCACATCTTGGTTATATCCACACACATTTAGACACCCCAGTCTGAGCCTTCGAGGAGGATGAGCACTCCCTGCGTGACTCCTTCTTCTGTTTCCCATTTTAGAAAGTTAAAAAATGCAAGGAGGGGAGGATTTCTGGCGCCCCGCTCCCGTCCCCTCTAGTTGCCTTCTACGACACGCGAGGAATGCGTGGGAAGTATTCTTTCACCCCATCCCCCATTACACTTATCACTACTATTTATCACCCCATGAACAAATTCTGTGAACAAATCCTGGTGCTACCAAGGACCCCTTTCTAAAGGCTCCTGCAACCCAAACTGTTCTGCTTCCAGCAGCATGGAAAAGCAAACTCTTTTGGAGAGAGGAGTCCTATGACTTGACAAGAATGTACTCCCAGTGATGCAGGTGACTTTTCACTCATGGTGTAAACTCGAGTAGGTGGAGTCCAGCAACATCTTCACTTACATACATATCTTTTTTATCATACTTAATCGCTGTCTCCCGTGTCAGTGAGGCAAAGCAAGGAAACATGAAAGAATGGTCCAACCACCCACGTACACATGTATATACATAAATGCCCACATATGCACATATACATACCTATACATTTCAATGTATTCATACATATACATACACAGACATTTCATATATATATATATATATATATATATATATATATATAATATATATATATATATATATATATATATATATATATATATATATATATTACTTTTATTATTTTTTATTTTACTTTGTCGGTCTCCCACGTTTGCGAGGTAGCGCAAGGAAACAGACGAAAGAAATGGCCCAACCCACCCCCATACACATGTATATACATACACGTCCACACACGCAAATATACATACCTATACATCTCAATGTACACATATATATACACACACAGACATATACATATATACACATGTACATAATTCATATATATTATTTTATTTTTTATTATACTTTGTCGCTGTCTCCCGCATTAGCGAGGTAGCGCAAGGAAACAGACGAAAGAATGGCCCAACCCACCCACATACACATGTATATACATGCACGTCCACACACGCACATGTACATACCTATACATCTCAACATATACATATATATATATATATATATTATATATATATACACACAGACATATACATATATACACATGTACATAATTCATAGTCTGCCCTTATTCATTCCCGTCGCCACCCCACCACACATGAAATACCAACCCCCCCACATGTGCGCGAGGTAGTGCTAGGAAAAGACAACAAAGGCCACATTCGTTCATACTCAGTCTCTAGCTGTCATGTATAATGCACCGACACCACAGCTCCCTTTCAACATCCAGGCCCTACAAAACTTTCCATGTTTACTCCAGACGCTTCACATGCCCTGGTTCAATCCACTGACAGAACGTCGACCCTGGTATACTTCATTGTTCCAATTCACTCTATTCCTTGCACGCCTTTCACCCTCCTGCATGCTCAGGCCCCAATTGCTCAAAATCTTTTTCACTCCATCTTTCCACCTCCAATTTGGTCTCCCACTTCTCCTCATTCCCTCCACCTCTGACACATATATCCTCTTTGTCAATCTTTCCTCACTCATTCTCTCCATGTGACCAAACCATTTCAAAACACTCTTTCATTCCTTACTCGATCAAACCACCTCACACCACATATCGTCCTCAAACATCTCATTTCCAGCACATCCACCCTCCTCCACACAACTCTATCTATAGCCCACACCTCGCAACCATATAACATTGTTGGAACCACTTTTCCTTAAAACATATCCATTTTTGCTTTCTGAGATAATGTTTTTGCCTTCCACACATTCTTCAAGGCTCCCAGAATTTTCGCCCCCTCCCCCACCCTATGATCCACTTCCGCTTCCATGGTTCCATCCGCTGCCAGATCCACTCCCAGATATCTAAAACACTTCACTTCCTCCAGTTTTTCTCCATTCAAACTCACCTCCCAATTGACTTGACCCTCAACCCTACTGTACCTAATTACCTTGCTCTTATTCACATTTACTCTTAACTTTCTTCTTTCACACACTTTACCAAACTCAGTCACCAGCTTCTGCAGTTTCTCACATGAATCAGCCACCAGCCCTGTATCATCATCGAACAACAACTGACTCACTTCCCAAGCTCTCTCATCCCCAACAGACTTCATACTTGCCCCTCTTTCCAAAACTCTTGCATTTACCTCCCTAACAACCCCATCCATAAACAAATTAAACAACCATGGAGACATCACACACCCCTGCCACAAACCTACATTCACTGAGAACCAATCACTTTCCTCTCTTCCTACACGTACACATGCCTTACATCCTCGATAAAAACTTTTCACTGCTTCTAACAACTTGCCTCCCACACCATATATTCTTAATACCTTCCACAGAGCATCTCTATCAACTCTATCATATGCCTTCTCCAGATCCATAAATGCTACATACAAATCCATTTGCTTTTCTAAGTATTTCTCACATACATTCTTCAAAGCAAACACCTGATCCACACATCCTCTACCACTTCTGAAACCACACTGCTCTTCCCCAATCTGATGCTCTGTACATGCCTTCACCCTCTCAATCAACACCCTCCCATATAATTTACCAGGAATACTCAACAAACTTATACCTCTGTAATTTGAGCACTCACTCTTATCCCCTTTGCCTTTGTACAATGGCACTATGAACACATTCCGCCAATCCTCAGGCACCTCACCATGAGTCATACATACATTAAATAACCTTACCAACCAGTCAATAATACAGTCACCCCCTTTTTTAATAAATTCCACTGCAATACCATCCAAACCTGCTGCCTTGCCGGCTTTCATCTTCCTCAAAGCTTTTACTACCTCTTCTCTGTTTACCAAATCATTTTCCCTAACCCTCTCATTTTGCACATCACCTCGACCAAAACACCCTATATCTGCCACTCTATCATCAAACACATTCAACAAACCTTCAAAATACTCACTCCATCTCCTTCTCACATCACCACTACTTGTTATCACCTCCCCATTTGTGCCCTTCACTGAAGTTCCCATTTGCTCCCTTGTCTTACGCACTTTATTTACCTCATTCCAGAACATCTTTTTATTCTCCCTAAAATTTAATGATACTCTCTCACCCCAACTCTCATATGCCCTCTTTTTCACCTCTTGCACCTTTCTCTTGACCTCCTGTCTCTTTCTTTTATACATCTCCCACTCAATTGCATTTTTTCCCTGCAAAAATCATCCAAATGCCTCTCTCTTCTCTTTCACTAATAATCTTACTTCTTCATCCCACCACTCACTACCCTTTCTAATCAACCCACCTCCCTCTCTTCTCATGCCACAAGCATCTTTTGCGCAATCCACCACTGATTCCCTAAATACATCCCATTCCTCCCCCACTCCCCTTACTTCCATTGTTCTCACCTTTTTCCATTCTGTACTCAGTCTCTCCTGGTACTTCCTCTCACAAGTCTCCTTCCCAAGCTCACTTACTCTCACCACCCTCTTCACCCCAACATTCACTCTTCTTTTCTGAAAACCCATACAAATCTTCACCTTAGCCTCCACAAGATAATGATCAGACATCCCTCCAGTTGCACCTCTCAGCACATTAACATCCAAAAGTCTCTCTTTCGCGCGCCTGTCAATTAACACATAATCCAATAACGCTCTCTAGCCATCTCTCCCACTTACATACGTATACTTATGTATATCTCGCTTTTTAAACCAGGTATTCCCAATCACCAGTCCTTTTTCAGCACATAAATCTACAAGCTCTTCACCATTTCCATTTACAACACTGAACACCCCATGTATACCAATTATTCCCTCAACTGCCACATTACTCACCTTTGCATTCAAATCACCCATCACTATAACCCGGTCTCGTGCATCAAAACCACTAACACACTCATTTAGCTGCTCCCAAAACACTTGCCTCTCATGATCTTTCTTCTCATGCCCAGGTGCATATGCACCAATAATCACCCATCTCTCTCCATCAACTTTCAGTTTTACCCATATTAATCGAGAATTTACTTTCTTACATTCTATCACATACTCCCACAACTCCTGTTTCAGGAGTACTGCTACTCCTTCCCTTGCTCTTGTCCTCTCACTAACCCCTGCCTTT
Source organism: Panulirus ornatus (assembly GCF_036320965.1). NCBI lineage: Eukaryota > Metazoa > Arthropoda > Malacostraca > Decapoda > Palinuridae > Panulirus > Panulirus ornatus. The sequence continues at coordinate 29,418,456 of NC_092280.1, forward strand.
ACTCCCAAGACATTCCCAAACCACTCTTCCCCTTTACCCTTGAGCTTCGTTTCACTCAGAGCCAAAACATCCAGGTTCCTTTCCTCAAACATACTACCTATCTCTCCTTTTTTCACATCTTGGTTACATCCACACACATTTAGACACCCCAGTCTGAGCCTTCGAGGAGGATGAGCACTCCCTGCGTGACTCCTTCTTCTGTTTCCCATTTTAGAAAGTTAAAAAATGCAAGGAGGGGAGGATTTCTGGCGCCCCGCTCCCGTCCCCTCTAGTTGCCTTCTACGACACGCGAGGAATGCGTGGGAAGTATTCTTTCACCCCATCCCCCATTACACTTATCACTACTATTTATCACCCCATGAACAAATTCTGTGAACAAATCCTGGTGCTACCAAGGACCCCTTTCTAAAGGCTCCTGCAACCCAAACTGTTCTGCTTCCAGCAGCATGGAAAAGCAAACTCTTTTGGAGAGAGGAGTCCTATGACTTGACAAGAATGTACTCCCAGTGATGCAGGTGACTTTTCACTCATGGTGTAAACTCGAGTAGGTGGAGTCCAGCAACATCTTCACTTACATACATATCTTTTTTATCATACTTAATCGCTGTCTCCCGCGACAGTGAGGCAAAGCAAGGAAACATGAAAGAATGGTCCAACCACCCACGTACACATGTATATACATAAATGCCCACATATGCACATATACATACCTATACATTTCAATGTATTCATACATATACATACACAGACATTTCATATATATATATATACATATATATATATATATATATATATATATATATATATATATATATATATATATATATATATATATATATATATTACTTTTATTATTTTTTATTTTACTTTGTCGGTCTCCCACGTTTGCGAGGTAGCGCAAGGAAACAGACGAAAGAAATGGCCCAACCCACCCCCATACACATGTATATACATACACGTCCACACACGCAAATATACATACCTATACATCTCAATGTACACATATATATACACACACAGACATATACATATATACACATGTACATAATTCATATATATTATTTTATTTTTTATTATACTTTGTCGCTGTCTCCCGCATTAGCGAGGTAGCGCAAGGAAACAGACGAAAGAATGGCCCAACCCACCCACATACACATGTATATACATGCACGTCCACACACGCACATGTACATACCTATACATCTCAACATATACATATATATATATATATATATATATATATATATACACACAGACATATACATATATACACATGTACATAATTCATAGTCTGCCCTTATTCATTCCCGTCGCCACCCCACCACACATGAAATACCAACCCCCCCACATGTGCGCGAGGTAGTGCTAGGAAAAGACAACAAAGGCCACATTCGTTCATACTCAGTCTCTAGCTGTCATGTATAATGCACCGACACCACAGCTCCCTTTCAACATCCAGGCCCTACAAAACTTTCCATGTTTACTCCAGACGCTTCACATGCCCTGGTTCAATCCACTGACAGAACGTCGACCCTGGTATACTTCATTGTTCCAATTCACTCTATTCCTTGCACGCCTTTCACCCTCCTGCATGCTCAGGCCCCAATTGCTCAAAATCTTTTTCACTCCATCTTTCCACCTCCAATTTGGTCTCCCACTTCTCCTCATTCCCTCCACCTCTGACACATATATCCTCTTTGTCAATCTTTCCTCACTCATTCTCTCCATGTGACCAAACCATTTCAAAACACTCTTTCATTCCTTACTCGATCAAACCACCTCACACCACATATCGTCCTCAAACATCTCATTTCCAGCACATCCACCCTCCTCCACACAACTCTATCTATAGCCCACACCTCGCAACCATATAACATTGTTGGAACCACTTTTCCTTAAAACATATCCATTTTTGCTTTCTGAGATAATGTTTTTGCCTTCCACACATTCTTCAATGCTCCCAGAACATTTGCCCCCTCCCCCACCCCATGACTCACTTCCGCTTCCATGGTTCCATCCGCTGCTAAATCCACTCCCAGATATCTAAAACACTTCACTTCCTCCAGTTTTTCTCCATTTAAACTTACCTCTCAATTGACTTGTCCCTCAACCCTTCTGTACCTAATAACCTTGCTCTTAAATCACATTTACGCTCAGCTTTCTCCTTTCACACACTTTACCAAACTCAGTCACCAGCTTCTGCAGTTTCTCACCCGAATCAGCCACCAGCGCTGTATCATCAGCGAACAACTGACTTGCTTCCTAAGCTCTCTTATCCACAACAGACTGCATACTTGCCCCTCTCTCCAAAACTCTTGCATTCACCTCCCTAACAACCCCATCCATAAACAAATTAAACAACCATGTGTGTGTGTGTATATATATATATATATATATATATATATATATATATTAGGTACAGTAGGGGTGAGGGTCAAGTCAATTGGGAGGTGAGTTTGAATGGAGAAAAACTGGAGGAAGTGAAGTGTTTTAGATATCTGGGAGTGGATCTGTCAGCGGATGGAACCATGGAAGCGGAAGTGGATCATAGGGTGGGGGAGGGGGCGAAAATTTTGGGAGCCTTGAAAAATGTGTGGAAGTCGAGAACATTATCTCGGAAAGCAAAAATGGGTATGTTTGAGGGAATAGTGGTTCCAACAATGTTGTATGGTTGCGAGGCGTGGGCTATGGATAGAGATGTGCGCAGGAGGATGGATGTGCTGGAAATGAGATGTTTGAGGACAATGTGTGGTGTGAGGTGGTTTGATCGAGTAAGTAACGTAAGGGTAAGAGAGATGTGTGGAAATAAAATGAGCGTGGTTGAGAGAGCAGAAGAGGGTGTTTTGAAATGGTTTGGGCACATGGAGAGAATGAGTGAGGAGAGATTGACCAAGAGGATATATGTGTCGGAGGTGGAGGGAACGAGGAGAAGAGGGAGACCAAATTGGAGGTGGAAAGATGGAGTGAAAAAGATTTTGTGTGATCGGGGCCTGAACATGCAGGAGGGTGAAAGGAGGGCAAGAAATAGAGTGAATTGGAGTCATGTGGTATACAGGGGTTGACGTGCTGTCAGTGGATTGAAGCAAGGCATGTGAAGCGTCTGGGGTAAACCATGGAAAGCTGTGTAGGTATGTATATTTGCGTGTGTGGACGTGTGTATGTACATGTGTATGGGGGGGGGGGTTGGGCCATTTCTTTCGTCTGTTTCCTTGCGCTACCTCGCAAACGCGGGAGACAGCGACAAAGTATAAAAAAAAAAAAAAAAAAAAAATATATATATATATGTACACATGTACATATTCATACTTGCTGCCTTCATCCAATCCCGTTGCCACCCTGCCACACATGAAATAGCATCCCCCCCATGAGGAAGCACTAGGAAAAGACAAAAAAGACCACATTCGTTCACACTCAGTCTCCAGCTGTCATGTGCAATGCACCAAAATCACAGCTCTCTCTCCAAATCCAGGCCCCACAAGACTTTCCATGGTTCATACCCAGACACTTCACATGCTCTGGTTCAATCCATGGACAGCACATCAGCTTACATACATATATATGTATTAATACTTGTTTGCTGTTTCCTGCATCAGTGAGGTATCACCAAGGACAAATGTGCAAGGGCCCTATTAACTCACAAGCACTCTCTAGCAGTTATCTATTAATGCACCAATATGACAGCCCCCTTATCCACAGTGAAGCCTCACACACATCTCTGTGCTTTCCCAGACTGTCTTCACTCAGCCTTGTGATAATGTGTCACTCCATGAATACCACATTGCTCCAGTTCATTCCATCTCATGCACACCTCACACCTACTTGCATATTCAGGCTCTGACCCCTCAAAGCATCTTTCACTCCATCCTTCTATCTCTACTTTGGTCTACCCCTTCTTCTTGTCCCTTCAACTTTTGATGTATTTAGCTTCTTAATCAGTCTCTCCTCACCTGTATTCTCTATAAATCTAAACCCTCTTGTACTTCCTAAATCATAGTCTCCTTACTATCAGACCTCCCTTTCACTCTAACATCTCTCCTCAATCAACTCCCTTCACACCACAAACATTCTCCAACACATCCAACCTTTACCATATTTTTCATCTTTGGCTTATGCCTCATATTCAAACAACACTGTCAGGAATACAATACCGTCATTCATACTCACCTTTTTCCTCATTGACATGGACCTCTCTTTCCAAGCGCTTCTCAATAATAATAATATCAAAAAGGCTAATGTTACCAGACTTCAACTGCATGTGGTTATACCACAAATGAAAATTCACCATCAGTGGAGCTGATTCCTTGTCAATGGATTAAAAGGAGTAGTTACATCAAGGGACTTGCTTCAAAGGAGTCCAGCATTCCCATGCTCCTGATTAAAGGATAGTCTCAAAGTAGCAGGAGCCCCATAAAAGGGATTATAAGGTAAAATTAAGTTAATGAACAGTCATTTCTTTATAAAGATATCTCCTTTGGTTTCTATCAACTGAATGCAGGCAATCAGATGACTATATGAGCAGTTTAACAAAAACTATTTATTTATCATCTTGTATGTAATGTTAGTTCTTTAAATTTCTATAATAATTCTTACCATTACATTTTAAGCATTTTCAGAGATCACCATTAATGTGATATAACCTGAAAAATTTATTGAATCAAGTATCAAATGAACGTATACTTTCCCAGTATCTACAATAAATCACAGAATACAGTATATCATAACTGCACACAATGATACATAAGTCACTTTACTGTTTGGAAAAATGTTCAAGCTGGAAGCCACAAATATAAACCATACAATGATGTTACACCAGCAGACATAAATCGTCCAATGATGTCATATCTAAAGATAAAAATCATATGATGATGCTACAGCTGCACTATAAATCATCTAAGGATGTTACATCTACAGATATAATTCATATGATGATGTTACACCAAAAGATACATATCATCTGATGATATTACAGCTACAGACATAAACTATCTGATTATGTTACAGCTACTGATATAAATCATCTGATAATATTACATCTACAGATATAAATAATCTAATGATGTTACAGCTGCAGGTACAAACTAACTTATGATTTTACAGCTACAGATATAAATCATCTGATGATGATACAGCCAAGGGTATAAACCATCTTACGATGTTATAGCTACAGAAATAAATCATCAATGATGTTACAGATACAAATATAAATCATCTGATGAAGTTACAGCTACAGAAGTAAATCATCTGATGATATTAAATCTAGAGATATAATCTTTTACCCTAGCAGCAAATCATAACTCAAAGTATTGTTTCCTACAGTGTCACTGGGTTACTACTTTTCCCAAAATTCACAATATGGACCACAGTTCTGAAGATTTACATGTGGCTAAAAAATACAATATACGGCATTGCCAGCTTTTGAATCTTGCAATTTGTGTATAATACTCTGATGTACCCAGAAATTTAGAGTCGGAGTGTTGAAAACCCTCCTCTTTCCAATGCAGTGTCCCACAAGCATAAGATACATTCATTGGGAATATTGCAGTTATTACCCTGACCAGCCTCATATTTACAGAAGAGGTAAACCCCTTTGCTCACCCTCTGTGAACAACTCAATAGTATCTGTAACAATGTTCATCAAAAAGGCCTGTTCTTAGTCAATTAGCAACCACCACCAGGTTGATATCTCGCTACACTGCTTCGTATTAACCATTCCAAGATCACACATTTTGCACACTGCAGGTACCAACCTAAGGTGGCCACAGATGGTAAAAGAAAACATTTGGTCTATCTACTGATATCTCTGATGCCTGTTCCTTTCAGGAACTCCCTCAAGGGGTGGCCACAAGTCTCCATAACTGGTGAACTCAGGTAAGGAAACACATTCTATCTATCTAATGATACCTCTGATGCCCATCCCTTTTGGAAACTTCCTCAAAGGGGTCGCCATGGCAAAAGAGTTTCCACAAATGGTGTACTGCAGTGCTGCTTCTTAGCCTTCAGTGCCACACCCTTAACAGGCCACTGGCAAAGGGTAACTCTAGCACAGTGTTTCCAAAGGCTCTTTCCTAACGTTTCTTATGACTGTTTCTACCTACTGATTCTGTTTCATGAAAGAAAGTTTTTAAAAAAGGAGGGAAAGGTTGAGTAAGGTAATAAAATCAGGAAAAAAATTGCTTGCAGGACACTACCTCAAAGATTAAAGGATTTTCAACTTTCAAGTCCCTAAATTTCTCTCCTATGCAGTCTGTCTTCTCACATACCCATATGAAGGTGGAGGGCTTAAAAAAAATCAAATAACATTGATTTAATGGCAAAAACTTTACTGATGAATCTGAAGAAAACTGGGAATCAATTTTCCAAAGGGAAGAATCCTCAGCACCACAGGATAAATCCACAACGTACGGACAAAGATAAAAGAATATTGTCAAACACCTTACAGATTTCCTCTCATGAAAGGTACTAAACGAAAGGTAGTGTAAGATCCATTTCAACATCCCAGCTGAGCCAAACAATTATTTTTGTAATCCACAAAAAAGTGGGATGATTCATGACTGCATTTCACAATTGTGAGGGGACCTGGCTAATTTTCTCTATCATTTTAAAACTACAACTATCAATTCTAATAATTTCATTCTTAATCTGAAGTGGAGCAATAGTTAATCTAAATCAACAAAAGATCATAAAACAATGCCCAAGCATTTAGGTATCTCAGGAAATTCACTAACTCTCCTCCAGAGACCAAGGTTGTAAGATGAGAGTTCATGTATGACACTGAGGAGATAACCGCCCAGTAAAGAATACTGGTTTGTAAAAGGTCTAGGACATAAAGCACCTTTTTGGGTTATGGGGGAAAAATGCAAGCAGTTTTTTCAGTATGGGGCCCAAAAAGTGAATTTCATATTAAACTTGTTAGAGAAAAAAATTCGATATAGGGTTTCTTGAAGGGCAATCAAGACGAAATTGTATCACTGGTCTTGTTCTATGGTGGCAAGGGCTAATGAACAGAATGCCAGAGTCACTTTCAAGACATGATTCTTTAAGAAGACAAATGTATTTCATGCCAAACTGGAATGCACTCAGATAAAGTTGTATGTAAGATAGCTCTAAGCCTTTGCCTTAAGAATACTTGGGAAAACTATAAATGCTGAATCCTGAATTGAGGTGGAGGTCCTTTAAATAGGAGTGGTCTATAAAAATCCCTAAAGCAACTGAACTAAGTTCATGACTGAAACCTGGCTCTGGGAGGATAAAAATGCCTAACTTAGTGTCTCAGTGAATTCCTGACCTCATAAGAATCTTGCTGGAACTAAAGGGTCAGGGACCTGAAGCTCCCATCTGTTTCATTCCACCTTGAAGCTGAAATCAATTGAAACTGTAGGACTATGCAAGGTGAAGGACCTCACTGAACTGCCAAGTCTGGAAACCATAGACAGTGAAAACTTCCATAAATGGGATGTTGAAGAGTACTAGTTAGAATCTTTAAGAACAGGCTGAATGACCAATGACTAACTGTACGGCAAAAGTTCTAAGATGTGGTCATCTTGAATATGGACTGCTAAGTATGTGCATCAAAAAAATCTCAAAACTTGGAACTATTAGAAGCACCAATAGGTAATCTGGGGTCTCAGCTAAGAGGACAAATGTTTAATTGCTAGGTAGGGTGGACATTCTCTAAGATGGTGTTTAGAAAAGACATCCAAATTCAATATCTTCTTCCAAATCCTTTTTAAATTTGAAAAATTCACATAAAAACGTGGCCCCACTGCAGGCTCTAACATATTCCTGCCTGTCAACTCTAGTGTATTCCTGCTCCTACAGGTGTTCAGGACAACTCAGACCACCTGCTGCATATATAGACTTGCAGTCAAAGCATGAGATGGTAATACAGGAAAAAAACATCCGAAACAGCTAGACTCTGAATAAATCTTACAACAGGAGATATGTATATATAAGTACAAAAAGGAAAATTTTGAAATATAACTGAAATGAAAAAATCAGATACTGATCCATGAAAAGTTGGCTGTACAGAAGAAGTCAGACAACACGTCCAGTCACTCATGACCAAAGAAATATGTGTGACCTTGTCAGTAAAAGGCAAGGTCAGAGACATCAGCCTGGTGGTGGTTGCTGACTGGCCAATGGTAGGTCTGTTAGAAGAGCAACTGCAGCAGGTACCACTTTATCATTTGCAAAGGGTAAGCATATGGCAGCTGCCAACCCACCTTACATAAGGATGGAAAAGATCCTAGAAGGAAGATTCTCAGGGAATGTACGTCCAATATGATATCTCATGCTAACGGGACAGACAGCACAGAAGACAAAATGTGAAGCTTTATTGCCTTGGGGGAAGTAGAGGTGTTCTTTACAACCTGCTGCCTTAATCAAAATCATCTAAATTATAATTTTGTAGTTAAAATAATTTCACAATATCAGACTATTTTGGTTATTTTTCACAATAATCATCCCTAGAATATTCGCTTTTCATTCTTCTTTGTCAGTCAAACAGGCAATAACCAAAACTTGTAAAACTCAACTCAGTTAGTGATGTGATTAGAAAGCTTGGAAAAGTTGTTCAAGCCCTCTGTACAGTGTCAGTTAACAGACTATATGCATCATTATTACATAGGAAATCCAATCAAAATATTACCAGGTTTGGAGAGCAAACGATAAACTGACATGAAGAGGAAACACTGAAAAGGATTTGGCATAATTTCAAAACTTTTCTGATCATATTATGCAAACAAATTATATATAATGCATGATATCTGTTAACCACATTGTATCACTGGATATATAAAATGGCATCATTGTTCATAAGTTGAAATAAAAAACAGTATTAGGCACATGCTCTCATGCAGGAGTTAGTATTTTTTTCAATACATTTCCAACATCTGCAGGAAAAATAAGGCAAAAGAATGCTGTAAAGACATCATGATATGGTAACACAGCAGCCTGTTGTTGAATTCTTATCATATCAGAGTGCTCCTATACGCCTATCAAGCTTTAAATGACAAAAGCAATTTTCAAACAAATTAATCCAGCTTACTGTATTCAGACAAATGGACTATAAGTTGAAGAAAAGATCAGCATTCTATGTCATACAAAGTTAAATGCTGAATCATATCATCAGGCAGTAAAGTTACCTGCTCTAACAGATAAGTATCACAAATAAGAAGGAAATCTGTTTTGAATACAAGGGACTTCTTTCTGTACTTGAAAAATATATGAATCATATGAACATGTGCCTATGATCCATCCAAGAGTTAGACAGCACAGATACCCCATAAACAGGAGATCAAAATAATTGACAAAATGGTCATATTTTCATCAAACAACCAAAAACTCAGCATATGAGCCTGGTTAACTTTTATGATCAGAACATCCATTGCTTTGGCAAATGTGAAACGCACACATATACACATGAAAACTCACTTCCTTGACAAAAATATACACACATCACAAATTTACACACATGAACTAAAATATTTGAAAAGAAAGTCAGGAAGGTTATGGAGAGGTAATATGAGTTCAGATGAAAAGGTCTTATAATGTGAATCTTCTGAGTTCCTATCAGTTATACTTTGTGGTATTCATGCCAGCAGAAGGGAGCATGTGACAGTCAACTACAAAAGCTTGGCTAAAAAAAAAAAATCCAGGCAGGTATTAGAATGGGGCTTCTCTGGCAGATCAAAAGATCCCTAAACAGAAACAAAACAAACAGATGATAGAAGTCAGAGGTGTCTTTTCTATACTGTGGTGTGCTACAGAAAACACAGCTCTACTAAGTCTTTGAAGATGGCTTGCCAGAAGGGTACAAATCTTAGCTGAATATTTTTGCAAATAATAATAAATCTATACAAGGTAATACAAAGTATCTGAGACTGTAACAATACATGAAGAAATCTAGACAAGTTCCAGGATTAGCCATATAGAAGAATTGGAGGAACCATGGAAGCGGAAGTGAGTCATGGTGGGGGAGGGGGTGAAGGTTCTGAGAGCAATGAAGAATGTGTGGAAAGAGAAAACGTTTCTGAGGGAGTAAAATGGGTAAGCTTGAAGGAATAGTAGTCCCAACAATATTATAAGGTTGCGAGGTGTGGGCTATAGACAGGATTGTATGGAGGACGATGGATCTGTTGGAAATGAAATGTTTGAGGCAATATGTGGTGTGAGGTGGTTTTATTAAGTAAAGAATGTGGTTGAGAGAGCAAAAGAGGGCATGTTGAAATGGACTGGACATATGGAGAGAATGAGCAAGGAAAGGTTGACAAAGAGGATATATGTGTCAGAGGTGGATGGAACAAGGAGAGAATAAGTGGGAGACCAAATTGGAGGTGGAAGGATGGAGTGAAAAAGATTTCCAGTGATCGTGGCCTGAACATGCAAGAGGGTGAGAGGCATGCAAGGAATAGAGTGAACTGGAATGATGTGGTACAGTGGGGTTGATGTGCTGTCAATGGACTGAAGTAGGGCATGTGAAATGCCTGGGGTAAACTATGGAAAGGCCTGTGGGGCCTGGATGTGAATAGGGAGTTGTGGTTTTGGTGCATTACACATGACAGCTAAAGAATGAATGTGAATGAATGTCTATTTCATCATACTAGATTGCTGATTCCCGCGCCAGCGAGGTAGCAACAGAAACAAACAAGAAACGGCCCATCCTCTCATATGTATGTATACATACATAAATGCCCATACATAAACATATATATACATATACAAATACATATCAACATATACATACACATACACAGACATATACATATATACACAGGTACATATTCATACTTGCTTGCCTTGATTAGGGCCTCATCTACCTGTGCTGTACATAAAAAAGATATGCCAGCAGTGAGAAAGCTAAACTGTATGGAGAAGGTTGCAGCCATACATTTACTGACACAGAATGAAATGAAGGTCTGAAAGGGCTGTGATTAAACCTCAAAATTTTTTAACAAATCTGATAATGCTAACATTTATGGTTCTTTAAAAAGATGAATAACTAATTAAATACAAACAAACAAGAAACTGAATAACTAATTAAAAACAAACAAACAAGAAACTAAGAGAACAGCGACAATGATGTGAAGAAATGTTTCTAGCGATAGGGTAGAGAACAAATGGAATAAGATAATGGAGAAGCTAAGGATGCAGTGTCCATTTAATACCAAAGAAATTGCTGGATAATCAAAAATTTATCAAGCCTGTGATTAGCTGGCCAACTAAATACAGATGATGAAGAGTGATGGTCACTGCTAGGGTAGTAAGGATGTCCATCTCAGCAGCTGGCTACTTTGACTGGAGAAGACCACCAAATACACAATTGCCTATTCATACAGTGTGGAGAGAAACTTCTACACTCAAGTTGCCCCATCTTTTGAGCCTACTTTACTTCAGACAAGATTCTGTCATCAGGCAGGGATAGTGTGAATTGCTCACTTCTGAAAAATTTCAGGTTAAATATAAAGAATTATGTAGCTAAGTGTTGTCAAGTGTTATGTGGAAGCAGGACAGAATATGTGTCTGTGGAATGAATGCCAATAACCCAAGCATATGTGAGGCAAAAAGAAAAGACATCAACCAGAACCAAGAGGAGGAATTTGAAAACCTCTGCGATGTTTGCCTACCGCATTGCCATCACTAGTCAGTGAATGCCTACTACCTGTGACAATTAAGTTCTGTGTTAAAACAAAGAAGAATCAAACAAGATCTTTCTGCATATGATTACCATAACAACATAAATCACCATAACTTAAAAGTGGAAAAATGAAAAATGAGAACAGAAAGGTCTAGCTGAAAAGACATGTCTGTTAACTGTAACAAGGTGAGCTATCATCAGAATGAGTGGGGCTAACCAATACTTAGCCAAAGAAATGAATGTCTCAACCATAAGGATATACTTTAAATCAGTTTTCCATCATTTAGACAGTCAGAATTCCCATTTGATGAATGTCTGTGCAATCTCCTTCGTAGTCCAGTCACAGGAAAATGTCTGCTATTTGATCTCAAGTACAGAAAAAAAGTTTTCCTACTCCACAAACAGTTCTACCAAGCATTCCTCCTTTTACTGAGACATGGTCCATCAGAAAATGGGTATAAAGTAATAGATAACCAGAACTATAATGAAAGCTATATACATCCAAACTCTGAACTCCAGCTAAATTTATTTGCAATTCACCACTATACCAGGCAAATTTGTGCTTTATGTGCATCGTCTTCACACACAAAGCTGACTCTGAGGCTTTAAATTCTACTTGAATTACAAACTGTCTCTCTTATAAATCATCAGCAATCACACCTCAACTCTTAACAATTCAGTGACTGAATACATTCATCTGCTTGGTCTACTCTTTCCCCGGCAGCCTTTAGCTATGCCATCATAAACTGTCTTCAATAACCCCATAATCTGTTGTTCGTTCTACACATCCATACCATTTTAGAATAATTTTCAAATCTCTTCCTCACTTCAATTCATCCTACATCAAGTCCTTTTGGTTCCTATACTACTCTACTACCATCTATTACTATTACTCTTAATTCTAAGTTGTGTAAATTGAAGTGTCAAATTCATACAAAATGAGTGAAATAAGTTTCATACGAGATTCTCATTCATTCCATTTCTGGTCTCTCCTCATTTACCAACACATTTTTTGAAAATAAATAAAACACAAGGATTCAGTTTAACACCTCATTCATAAATTAGTTTCTTGCTTAATAATCTCTGCATCACATCCTTGTCTTTCAATACATCTCATGGAAAACATAGCATTTGTTTCCAATAAAAATAAGGTAATAAAGTTCATCACCTCCCCTTCTCAAAACATCCTATAAACTGTTTAGCCACACCTTGTTCTATGAACTGTGGTCCCCTGACTTGACTCTTCCCTCATACCTCTTGAGTGCCTTGCCAGGTGACATTTCATGCACTTATCATCTGTATCCAAAGATATGCAAAAATCATTATCTCATTACACTCCAGTTCACTACCAACACTAATTAAGAATTAATGCTATTTAACAACTTAAATTTAAGTCCACTAAACTACTGAAAGTGCCAAAATAAATATGTCAGTAGCCATGGAGTAATCTAAGTATTTCAATCTCTAAATTTACTGTAAAATACATCTGAATACTGAACATGAGTCAAAAAATCTGAACAAATCAGTTATAATAACGGTAAATTTATTCAGAATACAATTATGAAAATGCTTTCATTAAGAAAAATTAATATGAAAAACAGTTAAGAATTGCTCCTAACTTATCAGAGACAATATTTCAGTTAATTACCACCATGTTAAGAAAGGTAACATACTGAGAATAATACAAAAAATGCACAGCAAATCATCAGTCCTGGTACCAAGTCCTGAAGAGTACTGGAAATGATAATCTTTATAATAAGGGTTGGTAAAAGAGTAAAAACAACATGAAAGGGAATTAGAAAGGTGGTGTACATATATAAAATGATTTATGAATGTAAGATGTTGTCCCTAAACAAATAGCAGTTACAGCCATAGAGTAGTAAACCAACATCATCTTAAATGTATCAATCAAAAGAATTCAAACTGAGGTACTAAGATCCTCCTCAGAAAACAAAACTTAATTCTAAACTGGGAAAAGAGAATCAATGATTTTACAACAGAACACCTGATCATTCAAATTACATTTTCTGTGGCATTAAGGGTACTTCTCAGCTTGAGTGAACTGAATGTAAAACTTATGATTCAAAACAAAACTAAACCCAAGATTGTGGGAAACACATGCAATCTTCCCATCCCCAATATTAATCAACAATTCTGTCTAATGCTTGTTTTCTTTAGCCTGTTGTTTTCAAATAATGTTGGTCCACTACTTTATGAAAACAGAGTGGGTGTGGTAAATGTCAGCAACTGTGTCAGTGAGAGATAACTAAAAACCAATGAAGGGAAAGCAGCAGGGTTTCTGGAAAATAATGGTAACAACATATGAACAGACTATCCATTATTCATACAGAAAGTACAGCTTTCTAAAGGAACATTTAAAGAAATGGAGGAATGAACGCTAACAGGCAGACACACTACTGAGCTTTAAGAACAACAAAATACAAGGCCTAGGTAGCATGCAATAAAGATAATATATGCTTCACTAAAAATAAATGAAACACAAGTCTGTAATGGGATTTACCATAGATCTGTTGAAAGAGGGATGTGAAATCAGAAAAAGTACAAGAAATGAGGTATAAGAAAATTGAAGCTCTTATGATATTCTAAGAGGCATGACTACGAAAGTAACTATGGAGTTTTTATACATGGAAATATGAGCATTTTTAAATAAGAAAAAATTACTTAACATATTTATCTGAATGTGCAATGAAAGGCCTAATAGGTGGATGGAAAGAGTTTAAGAATAAAGTTTAAGTACTGATGACTGTGGAGATATAGTGTCTAGATAAGACTCAACAGCAACAACCATGCTGTATTTCAAGACCAATCTCTGGGTGATTTTCTTGCTTAGAATTTAGTTATTCAGGTTTATTAAGCATGTGCAGAGTGGTAATAGGATGCCATAAGGGTTCCCTTGTGTTGTCGAGTGGGGTCTACATGCAGCTTCCTAAGGGTGGAGGACCCTGCTTCCATGAGAATCCAGTCCATCTTAGTACCCACTTCTACTCCATGTGATGCAAGAGTCTGTATGTGTTCAGCCCAGTCGCCTGTATGTGAATTGGAGCACCTTAGAGTATATCTTCCACCAGTTATCTGTCTTGTATGATGGATCAACCCATATGTGAAACACCTTGTATAAGCCAAAGCTGAGAAACCATCGAGCTATTTACTTACCTCAGCAGCAATGCCATAAGGTGCCTCTCTTTCATTTGTCAGTTCCATCTTAAAAAAATTTAGCCAGTAATCATTTCTTTCTTTAAACACTGTCATTCTATGAATGTTTTACTGAAATCAGAGACCCTGTGTTTTTTTTAAAGTTCTACAGTTTTCCTTTGACAAATAATATATAATGTACCACACTGAATAATCAATAACTTTAAGCATTTTTTGATCAGGAACAATTTTGTTTGAATTAGTTTCTGTAGAATAAATAATAACAGAAAAGTTTACAAAACTAATCCAAAGAATTACTAATCGAAAAAAGAAGCAAAAGTTAGTTCAACTCAATCTTGGTCTGTATCTTTAACTTCATATTAATGCTTATTACAAACTGAAGAGAGCATCAAATAAAATATCAGATATGAATAAAGTTAAAACAACCAAAGCCCTCTCATCCTCTTCCCACTTTACCTTTAATCATCTCTTACTACAGTGTCAAAGTGTCTACCTCTGTTCAGTGTCTGTATACAATTTTGGACACAATTTGTTCTGAGGAAAAGTTCAGACCATTCTACAATATGCAATGGTGTCATGCATGATTTATAAATCACAATGTACTTAAGAAATGACTGGTCCTGAACAAGCAGTGTGGGATTTTTTTCTGTTGTCTCATGGTTTAGATCATACATTTATCATATCAATCAGACTTATGTGCAGTTGTTATCAAATTTTCTCTATTGTAAGACTTCACAATACTTACCAAATGATGCCACTAAATCTATTTTTGATATTGCTACTCAGTTGCATACTGTGATTTGATAAAAAGCCATACATAAATCAATTCCTGAGAATCAGCAGGTGCTGAAGATGTGCATATACGAACTAATGCTAGCAGGAAACTATTACCAATTACCATACCATTCAAAAATACTGATCTATGCTGGTCTATCTGAATACTTAATCAAAGCTAATCTGAACATAATTCACCACTTTCCTCCTGAAAGGAGGAGATTAAATGTAGTATCAGAGCATGCACTGGAGGATAGGTATAAGGATGGTGTTACACATTCAGATTCTAAGACAATGAAAAATGAAAAGATATCAAAGAGAACTATAAGAATAAAGTGACAGGTAATATAGAAGATCAAAATGTGAAGAAGAGGAAAATAATGTAAGATGCTAGTGAGTGGAGTGCATGAGAGGCCAAATGAGTTAACATGCACTGATTCTGCTGCAAAAATACTGCATGCCAGTAAACATACCGGGACTGTCATCACTTTTCATATGTCCGTGATGCATAGCCTTGCCAAAACTTGAGGCTATTATGTCTCCACTTAAACCCAAGGCACTGTAGTCACCCCCTATAAAAGAAAAGGAATACGGTTTCATTGAATTTTCCGTTTTCTGTTCATGTTTATCTGTAATGTCTTCAAATAACAAAATATGAAGAACATGAGCATCTTTTCGTCCCCATTAACCAATGTGGCTAACTCTAGTCTTTACCTATCCCTGAAAAGGCAGTCTAAACAAAATGTTACAATGAGAACAGTCGGTTGGTTAACAGCAATGATTTACAAGTCATCAGACCATACCTTACACATTCCCATCTACTGTTTACAAAAATGAGAAAAAGCTTTGGCCAGTGTTCAACTGGACAAAAAAAGAACAAAAAATAATGGGAGATATGGCAAAACATAAAAGCATAACAGTTATGAGGAAGAAGAAAATTATCATTTATATGTCACATTCCTTGACCAATGCAATTATGAATCTAGCTCTTTATGCTTTAAGAAGGGGAAATCATGGAATGATACAAAAGATGTGTTTATCAGATCAATTCTACCATAGGATTACATGAGGCTCTAATTCCTCTAAGCCCTGTGTAATGTGATCATCAGAGCATGGCTGTTTGCCTGGCCTCACTTCTGCTGCTGTTTGCCTGACTCATTTATGAGTTATCCAAAAACTGTGTTGCATACACCATTTTGATGTTAATAACTTAATGAAATATTGGTAACTGATGAGGTGGACTGTCTCCATGAAACACGTCATGCCACATGTAAAGAAAAATTACATGTAAACAAAATTATGTGAAATCCTACTGAAGTGCAATTTCACCTTTAAACTTTCATCATGGACTAGTGTGATCATCATATCTACACTTGATATAATACATGTTAAATGCCCTACAGATTCACTAAAAATTAAATTTTTGTTCAACAGGCTCATTTCATGGTTTCAAATTATATCAAAACTTTTCTTGACCAATATTTGGCAATACCACATAGGAACATATTTTGTATTATTAAAAAGTGTGAAAATAAAATTTGTATTACCATCTATTAAAGAAATAAACAAATCCACATTGCTGTTATAATATCTACTGCTCAGCGTATTTGATATTATAGAGCAATATCATTTACAAGCAAAGTCATATAAAAAATGAAACCAACAATGTATCACAATAATATACAGTTACTGTAAACATCTACACCCTGGCAATACTATGCATCTCAAGAAACTTTTTAACTTGCAGTAGTATGCACCTCAAGAAACTTTTTTGTTTATTTAGAGTATGTATTGAGAAAGAGCACTTACCTATGAATAAATGCATGTAAAAAAAAATCTCACCAAAAACAGTCTCACAAATCTATGATTATCGTAAATGTTTACCCACTACTGGAAGAATGAATCTCAATGAACTTGCTGTAATGTAATGTTTGTATAAGATTTACCATTTGTTATATATGATATCATAAAACAAACATCTATAAATGAAAGTATAAGTATGTAAAGTTACTATACGAGATCAAAAATAATGCAACAATTCAAAAATTATTGAAAACATTTACACACAACTAACCGCTAGTTGTACATGCCTTGTTCATCTAGAGTATAACAGAAAGCCTCATCCCCTATCTTTATACATCCAAAAAGGTTAACAAAGGTTCACCGACACAAAACTCATTAACCAAAAATGCCTTGGTCATGGGGACCTAAGCAACAACTTTAATAATCAATAAAAATCAAAGCAACTAACTCAACTAATTATGCTAGCAAACAGGCCCCCATGTTTTCAAGGTGTTTCCCTTGTTACACTGAAGTCAATAAAGCCTTTAGTAGAATATGACAACTTGCATGGATCTTCAAGAGCCAGAAAGTTTTATTTTTTTCCTCCATAAATTTATTTTCAAGCAAACAAGTCCAGCCTTACTTTCGTGTTTACCCTCTTATGGAAAAAAAAAATCTAAATTCTAAAAGCATGCTCTTAAGAAATTGGGAAGATGATACATAGAATATCTGATCCAAGTATCAATCACTAAAAAACATGGCACTGCAGGTGTACTTGCTTTTACTTTTGAACAGTTGATTCCAAAAAATGTTTTTTCATCCAACTTGCCAATTTCAAAAATTTATTTTTGTAATTGTCATGATTTTCCTAATCTAGTAAGGAATTTAGTTTCACCTACAATTTTGTTTTCATCAGAATGGATTTTAAATTCTTTTGATTTACATACAATGTAAACAGAACAGCAGGAGAAACATCATAATCTAACTCATATGTTTGTCTGTAAACTCAACTGTACAGCTATTAACTAACCAAAGCTAAAAAGGCTCTGCTGGTGGAAAGATTATTAAGTATTTCAGAAACCTAATTATATTGCTTAAGAGGAGAATACTTCAAGATACCCACCATATATATCTTTCACAAGCAAGTCAACATTACGATGATCCCCTGCACTAGCCAGTTGTAGAAGTTCATCAAATCCTGTAGCTTTAGTCAGTAATGATCCAAGACCCCAAAATGTTCCACCACCCATACTGGTACCACCAATTCGTTCATATTTGTCATCTGCCTCAACCTGTAGTGGAAAAAACCGATTCAACCATCTCTATTTAACCATGAGTGCTCAAATTCAACTAACTCTCCAATAGGCAAAAAGACTTAAAAAATGTGAAGTGTCAGTCTAGTAAAACATTTTAAACTTCACTGATGAAAACCATGCCAAAGTGTTATGCTGTAAGCTAAGTGCATGCACATTTGAAGCAAGAGTGAGAATAATATTTCCTCAAATATGATGTTTAGTAAATAATTATTGACCACTTATAAAACTAAAACTATTCAACATGTCCACTTTAAAATGCACTGTCTAACTTTCTTACTATATGAAGAAAAGGTAATTAAGCATCTATAACTAATAATAAAACAGTGTTATCAAATGTCTGACTATCTGTATTCCATTTACTTGCATTGATTTTTTCTGATTATGTACTTTTTGAAGTATATTCAAAGTAATTCATTACTTCTTTCAACTGTTGGGGAATATTTATAGCCATTACGAACTTCTATTATCCTATCCTGAAAATTATTCTTAAATCTTGCACTTGCAAAAACTTCCATCCCTCTATCCAAAGTAACTTCCCTGATTCAAAGTAATTCTCTCTCTTCAAAGTTACTGACTGTAATGCCATCATGAACTCCTGAATTTAGGTACTGGACTAAAAGGAAATCTACAAGCTATAACAGCATTTCTATCTTACCTTCATAATGCTAACACCAGACCCTATGTTGACCAAAAGATATGGGAAAATATTTGGCTCAGTGTTTATAAAGCGGTATGCAGGATCCTCATGGCGACTGTAGGAGAACTGTTCATCTGGGATGTTTTGAAGCAAAAAGTTGCACCCCTTAATCAGACTACCAATCTCATCTTCCTTTTCCACCCTGCAGAGAAGTTTGTATTTGAGTAATAATAAGAATTCATGCATTCTGTAAGGTATAAAAACACTGTAAAAACATTTTAGAATGATATCAAAACTTAGCGAAGACTAGAATTTAACTTTCTCATCTTTACCAAAAATAACACTCACGTAAGTCCTAGTTTCTGCTGTATCAATTCAGCATACTTATAGGCTCCACCACCAGTAGCTTTTATACTTTTTCCAGCCATTGACTCCTTACTGAAGACCAAGTGCTTTTGTATAAAATCTAACCAGTGTTCAATGTACTTGGTTTCAAATTTAACAAAGTGCAAACGTTCTGTCTCAGAGCTCTCATACTGGTAGTCACTGCCATCCACCTGAAGATCAAAGAATTTATAACTTAAGTATGCCTCTGTGATAAAGGACCTTCATGCTGTTGTACCATAACTTAATGCTGTTGTACCATAACTTAAAATACCCTGGTTAGAAAAATATATATTATACTGGATAATCCAATGGTTATACAATACATCCCTAATTATCTGTAAACCTACATACCTTGATCATGCAAAATAAGAAATCCAGAATGTTGGTAGCCAGAGAGTGATGTAAAAGTTAATCATGTATCATCAATTATATCAAAATATAAGAGTATTCATGTTACTGTACAAATGGTCCTTACAATAACAAAGTACTGTAATATAATTATAATTGGTCTCTATAGATGATTTTCTTATTGTTTATTCTGTCTGTTAACACTACTGCCACAAAAGGGTTCATATGATATGATGCATACACTATATTCAAGACTGATTCATACTCACTGAAGCTGTCCTGTCTTTTTCTGCATTGTACAACACCTTCCGATGAGACACTGTAGAATAATAGGCAATCTTAGTCAAAGAACCACCTGTAAGAGAAGTAAGAAGAAATAACAATATGTAAATAATCTTGGCATATATGACCCATTAATACCAATATGTTGGCAAAATATCCTGTCATATTGCTTCACAATCCTAAAACTAACATTTCTTTAGCTCTCATTGTTTAATTTCTTTAAATTTCAAAATCAAACTCAGTTTTTCCAAAAAAAGTTATACATCTTTGTTTCCTTGGTTTTAGAGACCTGGACCATGAAAACAAAATCATAAGCTATGGTTTAAAAGATCAACTGTTAGTAAAAGTCAAGCTGCACAGTGACACTATCTTCAGGAAATTACTTTTAACTTAATGATAGAGTGAGCACTTGTGGAAAATGTTCACTTGGGGAGATGAATGTGATCTAGGAAAACCTCATCTTTCTTACCCTAACAGGATTTTCAGCAGAAATATACCAGAATTAATGTAGTGTCCTGCTGATCATTATGTGGAATTGATTCTTTTATGTGTGTGTGAACATATGTCATCTGTTTAACAGTGATAATGTACATAAATTTCATACACCAGCTGGAATTAGGTGATTTTTCATTGAATCTTCTGATTTCTACAAGTTTCATCTTCTTGCATATTCACTAAGCCCACACTTTCCTTGCTCTTTGTAGCTCTTCCCACAAGCAGTAATTCAATATCAAGAGTTGAAAATTAATAGGTCTCGTCAGTTTCATCAAGTATGCAATCACTGTAATAAAAAAAACAAATGTAATTTCCAAAGCTAGTTTTGTTGTAGAGATGAATTTCACTTTTATCTCTTGTGTTTAAGTCAAATAATTTATCCCACACCTTCTATAAATTTTCTAGCACTACAATCCAGTGTTAAATTCTATGATGGAAATATTGGAAGCAATAAAGATCCATTAGAAATGATTCCTCTAGAGGGCTAAAATTCCTAAAAAGTCAGATTTATTTTCTAAGATCAACACCGCACTCCTAATTTCAACTACAGTGAATTTTTACCCATATATCAACTTTCTACAGTGACGAGGTTTTTGAAAGATTCAATTATTCGATACTACGTAGGCATTCATACGTCTGCCACGATGCCCTAACGATACAAGAAATAGTCAGCAATGGTATAATGTACAAACACACTACATTTCAGTATCATTTACCAATATCGATGGCAAAGCGCTTCGCATTTCTGATATTCCTGAACACCACATCTGTATCAGGAAGCTGTATACTGCCAGCATATTTCTGAGCCTCCATTACTTTCACAATTCAGTCCTTGTTATTACTACAGTCAAGGACGCGTTTGTTTATTTCTAACAGCTGACTGACACCGTCTACCCACGACACGCACGAAATCCACCGACCCTCCCAAGTACATGTGGCGCGGGTATACCTAGGATCATATTTCCTTAATTCTTGAAAGTATGGAGTGGTTTTGGGAGCTGAAGATTCTGGATGGATGGTGAAGAGAAGAAAGTTAACGAAACAAAAGAAGAGTATAAAAGATCCTAGGGTTCATCCCAGGTCCTCCAGTCAAATGAATCTTTTGAAGATCCAATTTTCGGCAGCTTAAATTGCAAATTATACCAGATTTGATAAAATCAGGTAATGTAAGGCAATTTGAACCTTCCCATCCCAACTCATGTTCATCTGAAGAAAAAAAACTTAGGTATAGTCATGTGAGGAATTGTATTCCGTTTGAATTAAAACCTATCAACAAAGTGCGACGAAACCGCGGTTGGGAAAAGGCACTGGATGAGATGAAGAAAACTATACATACGAAAGGAAGGTATAGAAGATCAGATGGAGTAAAGGTGAGTGAAAGGAAGAAGCAAGTAACTATAGGGAGAAGAAGGAAGTATGGCTTTTAGAGTAATGGAAAGCTGTAACTAATGGAACAGAGGCGGTTACGAGAAAGGCGGCAGGAGGGAGACTGTGAAAGGAAGAGGCATAATGAATGGCAGAAAGTATGTGTGAGACTCAGAAATGTAAGGGATAAGTAGAGTAAAAGTGTGGGAGGGACAATAATAGCAAGTGAGAGCAACAGGTAGTGAAGGGGGGGGGGGGGAGAAGCCGCTAACGGAAAGGAGGCGTGTTAATGAGAGCTTATAAAGATATGCATCACAAATGATTCAGGAAACACCATCATGCTTAATTGCCTCTGTAATCTAGTATAGTGAGACAACTGCTACATTCTGTATCAAATGTATATTTCACGACCTGGTCATTCATACCTTTATTACGCACAGTAAATACTCTTTGATTTACACCCATTGCCTTATACTTTTAACAGACATATCTTCATTAGAGTACGTGAGTGTATCATTCTTGTAAGGAGTAAGTCCTCATATTTTGGTTAGAATTGCAATCTTTTCTTACATTAAGTCGGTTGCTGGTTAAATATAAATTTCCAATTCGGCCTAATGCTTTCTTTTAATTGCTTTCTTGAGTTTAGTAAATAGGTATAGTAGATCTAGGTATGTATTTCATAAGATTTTTGTATAAACTTATGTGATGAATGGTGTTATGGTTGGCGGGAGAAGCTTCTAGACGAGGCATCGGGTAGGTTTCAAGTGTGATACGACTGGAAATTTGATAAACCAATATTTGATTTTTCATAAATACTTTTATTTATCATACATGTAGATGATCTGTGCAATATTTGATTTTTTATAACGACTTCTATTTATCATACATGTAAATTATGTGGACCAGCTTTGTTATTTTGACATTTGTGTTATTTCTTGATTATGTTTTCGTGAAGGTGTTTTTCATTCATTTGTGAGACGATTTGCTTTCCCACATCAGTGGCATGTACCCATAATCACTTCCCCTTGTGGAACTTGATCACAGACTCAAAAGAATCCAAATAATAGTCTCATATGACAAATTTTCGTGTATTTCGCCAGCTTAGGTTTCCGAGGAGCCGGGAGGAGGGACCGTCCTTTGTGAAGCTATTTTTTCAACGTCTTAAGAACTCGTTTGCATTGATAACCTCGACCACTTCCCTGGCATGTTCTCCGTTTGAATTTCCAACGTCTAGGGGGTGTAGAGGAGCAGTGTAAATGTTCCTAATTTGGTTATTTCACTTGCATTAGACTATGAATATCATTTGCCTTGCAGAAATCACATATTTTCTTTTCAGATAACTGGTGAAATAAGCTAATTAGTGAGGCTTGGTCAAAGGGGGTAGATCAGAGACTTCAACTGAAACAGAAAACATTCACACGGAAACAGGACTTTGTTCTTGTAAACTTATATTTACCTCATTAACTTCAAGTTAAGTCTCTTTTACATCGACGTGAAAGCAAATACTAAGCAAGTAATTTAATGCAGTTCTTTCATGTATAAAATCAACTCCCAGTTAACACTCAGGTACGGTTAAAATTCAGGAGGCGATGGGTGGCGTGAGAGGATGAGTAGGCAAGGGCAGAGGTCCTGGGAGGGAAGGCGAGACAAAGAGACGGCAGGAGAGGTCAGACATGCTGGTCACTGGGGTCATGTTACATCTCCTTCCCCACAACATCTGCTCGGGTTCAGAACACAGACCCCAGCCGGAGGGGTCGAGTGTCCCCTTGGAATTAGAATTCAAACCCCAGTCATTGAGCACTCCTAATTATTTGAGATCAGTTTTAATACCATATTTTTCTGATTTGATGCATCATTAGTCATTGTAACTTCCTGATCTCCATAATTTTACTGCCTTACCAATTTCCATAATGTAGATTATCGACATATATCTAAATCATGTGTTTAATTAAAGCCCCCGTAGGCAATGATTATGTTTAATCTTGGATATTTTTTTATATATCTTCACATTCGATATTAAGTGAAAAATGAAGTTCCAAACAATAAAAGGTATATCTAGAATAAAATGGTAAGAAAGATTATCGTCTGTGCTACAGAAGGAAATACGACATTTAATTATTGGGTTCCATGCAAAATGGCAAAAAGCGAACTGAGATACGATTTAGGTTTACGATGTGTGGATCTTGTCTTGATCATCTTTTGGCTCCGATTACAGTGTTCAGTACGTTTTTCGTAATGTTTTTCTGCATTCTGTTCTTACCTCATGATATTTTGTTATTCATTCTCTCTCTCTCTCTCTCTCTCTCTCTCTCTCTCTCTCTCTCTCTCTCTCTCTCTCTCTCTCTCTCTCTCTTAGATAACACTTTATGTATATAGTACAAAGTAGTTATTGAATTACATAACAAGCGTTACCGGTAACGCTTGTTTACCAATGGCGTCTTAGCTACGTCTCTTCCTTGTATATCAACTGATTGTTCTACGTCTTCAGTCTCATTCTTGTGTCTCCCCTGACGATGTGATCATTACACGAAAGTGTACTTGGGAACTTATCGCGTTTCATTTTCCTGGTGGTCATCAGTATATACTAGGTTACGTGCGCCATTGTGACCTCTTGCATCACACACAATGGGCTAGAAAATATCTTTAGGAACTTAGAGGATAATTAAACTAGTTACGTAGTTCATTATATCAAATATGATTATCAAGAATTTATTCAAATTGACGATGCGATTATGTAACTAGTTGGTAACGTTTAGCCAGTTGAAAAGTAATGTTTCTGACCAAGAGGACAAACGAAGGTATAAAAGATCCCTACGTCACGCCGGCGGTACCACCCTTAAGCACGACGATATGACCCTTAAGCACGACGATATGACCCTTAATGACAACGATATGACCCTTAACGACGACTGTGCCATCCCTTTACACGCCGGTACGGCCCGTAAGCTGGACGTTTCCGTCGTTGAGCACAACTGTACGGCCCTCGAGCATGACGGTGTGGCTTTTAAAAAGAGACGGAAGGGTCGTAAAGATGTGGTCGAGTGGAATGTTCGTAACGGTAATACTGTATTGCATGGAACATAGTCCCGGCCAGGTACAGAACGCTGATGACGTCACGCATCAGTGCCCTCAGATGGGTGACGTCACGTTCTTGACACGACAAACGGCGGGACCTCAACTCAATTAATGTCATTCTTGTCATTGATATATATATATATATATATATATATATATATATATATATATATATATATATATATATATATATATAACTGATTTAATTTGCATATTCATTTACGTGAAAGTCATCGCAGGAACTGAGCGGGAGTCTCACCAGATGTCTACGATGGCCACGAACGTCGTGTGGTGAGCACAGGACACAGCGGTCTACCCAAGGAACATTGTCTCCTCCCACCCCACAATGACTCGGTAAGTGTGTCTCCGGACTGACAATATTCCTCAGACAACTTCCTTTCGTTCGTGATATTCCTCTCTCTCTGGTAGCCTTCCCTTCATACTCTCTCTCTCTCTCTCTCTCTCTCTCTCTCTCTCTCTCTCTCTCTCTCTCTCTCTCTCTCTCTCCTGACACCACACCTCGGTCCCCTCCGGACCCCATGCTTCCTCATCACACATCTTGTGCTCACTTCAGAACACTTCCTCTCATCCCGCACGCCATAACACATCGCCGTCTGTCTGTCTGTCTGTAACCTACCAGTACTGTTACTATCTTTACCCCCCCCCCCCCTCCATCACCACCATCTGTACCTCCATCACCACCATCTGTACCCCCATCACCACCATCTGTACCCCCATCACCACCATCTGTACCCCCATCACCACCATCTGAACCCCCATCACCACCGTCTGTACCCCAACATCCCTCCACCACCATAATGATGATGCAGACGAGCCTCCGTCCTGGTTCCTACCTGCTGGCCAGCATATATGTAAACAAGAGTCCCTGGTCTTCACTCTCAGGTCTCCATGTCTGGAAGAGTTGGTTACCTGGCCGGCCAACTCTGCCATCCCCCGACCCAACCCATCTATATAATCAATACATCTCCCATGATGACATAACACCTTACTGGGCTCCGTTCCTTGCATGCTAAGGAACGCATGTCGATCCACTCCGCGTCCGCCATATATATAACAGGCGTCTTCAGCCAGTCCTGCTGTTGCTTCCGATATATTCAGTGAATCCTTCTGTTGCTTGGGATATTTTTCTCTTTTTCAAACAGTCTCTTAGAAGTTCACTTAATCGTCTTTTTTTCATTTAATATATACATGTTCATTCTTCTTAGTATATTCTTTTTATTAATCTCTTGGGTGAAATCTGATTACACACACACACACACACACACACACACACACCTCCCTGCATGACAAGTGCTTTTTCAAGGGGGATTCCAACACTGTCGACCCTGATCCACGACAGCCATCACCTTACCATCTATTATCTCCATTGTCCATCAAGATATCGAGTTTCCTGCATGTTCAGCATATCCTCTTCCTCTGCGGAGCACCACTGTAGTCAGCCAAGTCCCCCAACTTGGAACATAACTTTCCCAGTACACAACCCACAACGACTGTGATGTAACGGTTATCGTCCCTGACCATGACGCATTCAAGGGCCGCCCACCGTCGAGCGCATAGGTTCGAATCCTGGTTACGTCAGACGGTCCACAGTCAAACTAGCTGTTTATGCAGCCGAAGGGTGGTTGGTCGATAAAATGGCTACCTGGCTCAGGCTAGTGTGTGTGTGTGTATATATATATATATATATATATATATATATATATATATATATATATATATATATATATATATATATATAAGGAAGGCACTCGAGGGAAGCCCTTATAGATACACCAGCACCGCCCATCCTTCACGAAACTACTGAACTACTTCCACCGTCGTCAAGTCTGATTTTGATGTTCCTGTGGAGACGCTACCCATCACCAACGTCCCTTCGTTCGCCCCACAGGCGCCGCCGGTCTGTCACATCCTCCGTCTAGTGTTTCCCATGTTGTAACGTTGCTTCCTTTCCACCGCAACACAGCTGTGATGTCACAGCCTGAAACAGCCTCGCGTCCCTCTGACATCAGTGTCATCAGACACACCCTCCTCCTCCTCCTCCCTCATGATCATCCTCCTTCCTTCACTTCCATGACTGAACCCCACAACATCTTCCTGGTCTTGGACACTGTTACGTTCAACATACGTTCTGGATCCTTCATGAACTTTGTACCTTCGTGGTCCATGCCTTTACCCCCTGACCGACTCCTGAACCGGACGAGGAGATGGAAATGAGGTGGTGAAGATTGGACACGCGGGTGGAAATATATTTCTCCGTTGGGTTTAGTGTTTGGTTTAGTTCCGAAGGTGTTTACAGGAGTGTGGAGTGTGTTGTTAGAAGGCAAACATTCCCCGCTCTTTAATGCTGTCCCTTGAGATATTGGAGTTTTAAAGTTACACTTGGTAATGCATGTTGTAAGGGAAAACCTACATAACTGGTAGAAGTGGTTGATAGTAGTAATATTAGTTAGTAGTTGCAGTTGTTGTACAAGTAGTAGTAGTAATATGGTAGCAACAGAATCATATTACTTGTAGTTGCAGTAGTTGTTGTACAAGTAGTAGTAGTAGTAGTGATAGTTGTAGTAGTAATCATAACGTTGGTGGCAGGAGTAGTAAGTAG
This sequence comes from Panulirus ornatus, assembly GCF_036320965.1. Lineage (NCBI taxonomy): Eukaryota > Metazoa > Arthropoda > Malacostraca > Decapoda > Palinuridae > Panulirus > Panulirus ornatus. Next base: position 29,446,346 of record NC_092280.1, read on the forward strand.
GTAGAAGCTGTGGCTGCCGGCCGTATGACCACAACACTCCCCCACGACCTTTACCTTACATCACCATCATTAATTTTGTAAGCGGACGGCCAGGATGTTCACCAGCCTCCCTTGCTGCAGTCACAGGTACTCTAGGGGGCCTGACGGGGAGGTGCTCCCTCATGCAGGCTGGCCTGCTTACCAAGTGCTCCTTACCAACAGCAACGGCCGGCCGGGGGCTGCATGATAATGTGTACACATTGGCGAGCATGGTTCCCGGGAGACGACCCAGCACCAAGCTGACCCGAACCCGCTGTCGCGACAGACAGACAGAGACGGATCTTGGGGTCACGCCTGGTGGAAGCTGTAAAAATTCTGTCTAGACATACAAAGAAGATAGAGGGGGTCGATAAAACGTTAACGCACGTACACCTTGTCGAAGCCATACCAAATGCTATCTCTTTCGCCGAGAGGGTCGATACAGCTTTGACCAGGCGTGTACTGGGGCTTTAAACCTGGCCTGGGAGCCTTATGGCTTAGTGGGACCTGGTCCAGCCCTGCATCATGGGTCATATACCCTGCGAAGAAGGCGTTCAAGATTTTCCAGTTGGTGAATTTACCTTGACATTGACGCCATGCAATGACTGGATGATACAAACGAGAAAGGGGTTACAAACAGAGTTTCAACCGTGTAAAGAGTACGACTTAATATTGAGATGTTGAACTACTTCCCGGTAATCAGTACAGAACTAAGATGTGAGAACGATCTTGGTTTAATTATTGGTTTAGAGTAAGAGTAGATGACATAAACGAAGGCCATCAACATTAAACACAATCCTAGTTACCATAATGATAAACGAAGGCCATCAACATTAAACATAATCCTAGGTACTGCATTGACCAGCATAATGACACGAGGACCCGGGAAGAAGCTTCACAAATGTATATAACGTAAGAGCGTATGGAATTGCCAGTCAATATTGAGGCCCAGTTGCTTCCCACATCGTATGATGCAAGTTACAAACCTGGTCTTGTATCATCTTTCTTCCAGACTTGTCCTGGACACCGTATTCGGTTCCAGGACAGAGCTTGCCTGGAAGGTACCCTGGACATAAGAAGGGCAAACCATCTCTGGAACTCTATCGCCCAATATCACCGTTCTCTGGAACTCAAGATGTTTTGAAGTATTTCAGTCATGTTATTTATGAAGGACTAAATTCAAGTCATATTTTAGCAGCAGCTGAAATATGACTTAACAGTAGAAGTAAGAGATCATGGTCATATATATATATATATATATATATATATATATATATATATTTTTTTTTTTTTTTTTTTTTTGCTTTGTCGCTGTCTCCCGCGATATATATATATATATATATATATATATATATATATATATATATATTTAAATATATATATAAAAAAAGATATATATATATATATTTTTTTTATATATATATTTAAATATATATATATAAAATATATATATATATATATATATATATATATATATATATATATATATATATATATATATATATATATATATATATAAGGCATAAAATATTTTCGCAGTCATATTTGATGGTGATAGCTTTCTTATGAGAGTAGTAATATTGTTTTGTGAAAGATAAACATCTTTTCTCCATTCAATGTTCAATGATGTTCCTATACACGGGATAATTCAGAAAATCAGTCGTGATTAATAAAAACAAAGTTTCAGTAATGGAATACACCTGTAAATATATAAATGCACAAAAAATAGTCAGCATCTACTATGCTGTAACGCAGAATCTCGTCAGTGTACTGGCAGCCAAGTATGAAATAATCACGAGATGCCTTTAACAAGATGATTTCTTTTAATTACTCGGGAAATATTCCATTTCCAGCCGCGTCTGGTATCTCCAGGAACTTTTCTGTATTGCCAACACTACATATTTCCAAGCCGGGGTTTCACTGAGCATCGTTTAGTACCTAGTCCGGTCAGCTTGTCTAACGTAGAAATGAATGAGGTGAATGATTACTTGAAAAAATGCACCTCTTCCGGTGATATCTACACGATACTGGAAAAGTTGTATTAAGTAAGCCAAATATTTGTTGAGCGAGTGTTGGTATCCCTGCGGGAGACGGGGGTAATGTTGTTGTTTGAGTGTTGGCCCGTCAGTGTGTGAGAGAGTCTGTGTGTGGAGGGTGGTTCGTGAAGTGATGGTGGCTATTTCGTAATTAACCTGCAGAATGTCTAATCCAGCGCCGCCCAGGAGAAGTGGGGCGATGAAAATACGTCTCACAAGTAAGTAACAGAGCAGTTGACTTCAATCACAGCTGATACCGTTAATAAGGAAGAACATAATTGCCGTCTCCTTCCCGTGTTCTTGGCTCAGCGGTCACACAAGTCTTGCCCCAAAATGGCTGGGCACTCGTTCCTTCTGTGGATATTCTCATACATCACACATGATCAATTCCGAAATGAAGAACAGGTGAAATATATATTAGAGGGTGTAGAAGAAAGTTTCGGATGCTTCTTAACGAAGTCTGTGCAAGCTCTGGGTTTTGGTAAAGTGGTGATGGTGGAAAGTGCCGTGCCCGCCTGGGGCTACGTGCTAGGGTGGGCATTTTTAGTGGATATGCGCATACGAGAGTATACTTTATGGCCAGATTAACAGTCAGTTGAGGACGGTACTTGGAGCCTTAACGTCCCGCTGAAAGACTGAGAATGGTTCACATTTATCTCGTGTAATTGAGTTTTAACTGTGTAATTGGGCTCTGGCTGACTGATTTAGAGAGATGAAGGACTCTTACTTTTAGTATTTCTTCCCCAGAGACATTATGTTTTAGCTTGCTCTTAAGTAAGACAACTAAGTATAGGCCTGATACTGTAATCTAACACCTACTTTGACCTTTACCGGATGACATTTCAGATTGAGATTTTGTCGATAATCGGCAGAAACGAGTTCCATTCTGGTTATTGGATAGATCTTGTATGTCCTCTCTCATCCCAGGAGTCGGGTGCAGAGGCTGGGTGTTCGTTGTGTATGTTCTTCCTGTAGATTTCCACGAGGCGTATCCTATGCACTTTCCCCCAAGCAGTTGCTGTTACGTAATATGAGGTAGCATGGTTGAACCAGGAATGCGTAGAAAGTAAAGTATTTGAACCAGGATGTACATGTGATCGATCGACTTGTAGCTCTTGTGGGAAAAATCAGATACAAGATTATCCATAGCAAAACTCACTGCATGGTATACATGTAAAGTACTTAGTGTTGGGTAGGCTTCATACATCTTTGATAGATGCTGTGGCATGTTACAGTCGAAGTGCATTATATGTAGTCAGTTTGTCTTCAAACATCATTTTTTTTTTGTACTGCCATGTACAAAATTGTGTATATGGTAATTATACTTGGATTACCGTGTATACATAAGTAAATGGCGGTATATATTATTAGTAAAATACCGTACATTACGTGCTGGTTTACATTACCTTGATATGCTTTCTGAGGCCTCTGCCCATTCTTATATCATAATATGGATTCAGAGGCACCACTCCATCTCCACAGCTCTGTCTAGGATCTTATCTTACCTTTCTTATACCATAAAATGGATTCGTAGGCACTTCTCTGTCCCACAGCTTGATCGAGGACCTTATCTTACCTTTCGTATACCACAAGATGGATTAGGAGGCACCTGTATATCTCCACAGCTCGGTTTAGGACTTATCATACCTTTCGTTATTCCATGAGATGATTTCGGAAGCTCCCCTCCTCCCACGGCTGGATGTGGAACCCAGTTGTGTTGCTCCTCTGCTCATTCAAGCTGTTGGAGGCCACGGCCAGTTGGCCTGCACATCCTGGTATACTACTGCAGATGCTCAATGTAAACATTAATTTGAAGAATACTTCGTAAACCGGAATTATTACAGTTCTGTTTACACATTGTAGTTAGACCAGGATACACTGGTTCACAGATCAAGTAAAATATAGAAGTAAAAAGTAACAAAAACGATGTTAGGGGTCGTCCCCAGTGTACACTATGCAGTATACTTTCTTTACGCCTCACATAGTACCTACATAGTACATTGAAGGCCTATTTTAGCCGCAGTGGACGTCAGCAATATATATATATATATATATATATATATATATATATATATATATATATATATATATATATATATACTGCATAATTCTCCTGTCTTTATCTGTATCGATTAGGAATGTAGGTTACTGTAACTGTCCTCCAGCAGATAACCTCGTCACATACCACCATGCCTATGTTATCTGGCGCACCCGATTCTGAGGTGTACCCAAGGAAAGGTGAAGATGGTACTGAACACCCTCCCACTTTATATATATATATATATATATATATATATATATATATATATATATATATATATATATATATATATATATTCAGTAATACATTAGTGTTATTATTATTACTATTATTGAGTTGACTGCACATCGTACACATATTTAGATGGCATTGCAGTGTATAATAGATGTATCATTCATTTGAGAGTATTTAGCTAATTGGTCGGGCTCCAGGTATTTACCAAGTATCTTAGGTTAAATGCAAAGGACTATTTGGGTGTTGGCTTGCGCAGAGCCAGCATTTCGTTGGCTGTCACGTTTCACTGTGGCCCAGGCAACAAACTTTTTTTTCTACCTTCTTGCTTTCAGTCCACAAACATACAATCTCCTCATACGTAACCTAGGTCAACAAAGGACTCGTTCTTCGTAATTCCTATGTATATTCCAGCGATACGCGCTAAATAGTGTCTTGAGAGTCTGTTTACTGTAGTTTATATTTAGTGATTGCTGGAGGTATTGGTCTACACTCGTCTGTTGAGTCGATTCATTTTTCAGAAAAAAACAGGAGCAGAGAAGGAGGCCAAGTGAGGATATTCCCTCAAGGGTTCAGTCCTCTGTTCTTAACGCTAACGCGGGAAATGGCGAATATGTATGGGGGAAATATATATATATATATATATATATATATATATATATATATATATATATATATATATATACGTATATGTAAGATATACAGCATTATATGTATACACATGAATATGTAAGATGACGTATTTTTGTTGCATGGCCAAGATGTAAAGCGCAGCAGATGGTAACTGTGAGGGAACTTTCCGTGGGTGATAATTCAGAGAGTGAGGGTGGAGAAAGTGTTGAACCTACCCATGGATGACTCTGATGTTGAATGTGAAATGCTATGATAATGTGAAAGTTGAAGAGGCCCTTTTTTTTTTTTTATGTCAAATGCCACACGTTTGATATTTGTGAGTTGCAATCTTCGTTTTCTATCCTTCCTCTCCCCCCCTGCACCTCAAGCACTTCCATACCACTTTGGATATGATGGCCTGGCCTTTGACTTGACCCTGAAAGGTCGGGTCATAGGCCATCGCATCCAAAGGTCGTACTCTCGTGCTAACATAGGTTTCCCTTCCAGCAGCCGGAGCTGGTACCGATATATCTGGTTGATCATAGCAAGAAATGTGTGAGATGATCATAAAAGGCTTTTTAAGACAGAGTTGTGGACAGAAGAACAGAGAATATGAAGAAATAACTGAAAATGAATATCAAATAGTTGGCAAGAGGAAAAACAAGTGAAAGTTTAACCAGAATCACAAAATGTATTAGTTTGAAAACTGAAAAAAAGATTTAGAAAACTTTTGAAAACTATATATATATATATATATATATATATATATATATATATATATATATATATATATATTAAAGCTGTTCTTATAATTTTTGATTTGTAAAATTCTGAAAATGTAGAAAGGTGTACATTGACGGAGATACTTGGTATACCGTATAGCATTTTACTAAAGCACATTGGAGTCATGGCCATCTCTTCTGAACCATGACACTTATAACGTAGTAACCTTTACTGGTAGTTCGTGTTATATGCTTGACTACTAGGATAGTTTCGTTATGATAGATGAATAGCGCTTCATCAAAAGCGTGGAGAGACACAGGATTCCTCTTCTCATGAACCCACAATATAGACGAGTGTGGGAAGGTTCTTGATGGTGGCGTAATTTGGGCAGAGCTGTGTTGGCGGGTAATTATGAACGTTTTGTGACATGTTACAGGGGCGGGGTAGCTGGCGATCCTAGCGGGCCGTAATTTCAAGCGCGACGGAGCGACCCTTTGAGCATGACCGCACGAAACTTTGAAGCACGACGGTACAGCTCTTGAGCACGAGGCTGCGCGACTTCGAGGACGACTGTGCCACCGTCAGGCACGACGGTACTATACTTTTGAGTACGACAGGACGACTTTGAACACGATTTCTACGACCCTTTGACCACAGTACGAGCCTATTGAGTCCTACCTTACGACCGTTTGGGCACGACGTTACGACCTATGGGTTTGATGGCCTGGCCGGCCCAAATGGTCGGCTCAAAGGCCAGACCATCATGCTCAAAGGTCGTACCCGTCGTGCTCAAGGTTGGGTTGTTGTTGGGGGGGGGGGGGTTATGTTTGGGAGTAAGGTGTTGCCATCGTGACATAAACGCATACGATATGCAAGAGATGTGTTGCTTGTACGTTTACCAAACTCCACTTATTTGTCTTCCTGAACCTCGAAGTTTCTTATGCCGCTGAATGTTGTTGTTGTTATAGAGTATCAATAACTCTTGTATTTCAGCCTTGAACACCCAGGTTTTTCATGGTTGTTATGGTGGGGGAGTCAGCCTGGTCGGGAGGAAGGAGATGGTGCGGTTTTATAAACCCTGTTTTTGTTCCCTAGAAAATGTCGTTGTTTTAGCCTCCAGAGAGAGAGAGAGAGAGAGAGAGACGGGGGTACTAAATGTGGATGTATTATAGTGTTAACGTTATGAGTTATGTGTCGGGACGGAGGTCAACTTGAAGGGTCCGCGCGTCGCTTAACATAGCGTAAGTCAGCTAATTTACAGAAACAGCTTGGTGATATATATATATATATATATATATATATATATATATATATATATATATATATATATATATATATGCAAGGATGGTGTACTTTTTGTTGTATACAGTGTAATTGTGGTGTGTAAAGATGCCATCTCCCTGCCCGTTGTTTGCATCCATGTAAAGTGTCGAGTCATACCTAGATGCATATAAACGAGTTTTGTACACGAGGGTCGAGCAGTTACTGGGAGGCTTGGCTGGTTGTGGCGGGCGGGTCGTTGGACGACTGGGGCTCTCGTGGGGTTGTCTGCCTCTCTTATCATCCTAATTGTCAGCGTCAACCATCATCTAACGGCCGCCTGGTGATTCAGCCATTCGTCTCGACTCCTGTGCTTGCTGCTGAATCTTTAGCCAAATTGTTAGAACCAGAGGCAGTTAATTTCTTTTCCTGTTTTAATACTGTATATATATATATATATATATATATATATATATATATATATATAGATAGATAGATAGATAGATAGAGAGATAGATAGAGAGAGAGAGAGAGAGAGAGAGAGAGAGAGAGAGAGAGAGAGAGGTAACATTAGGGAAGTAAGATGCTTGACCGTTAGCACAATCGATCGCGATGGCTGACGCCCTGTGGAGTCTTCTTGGGCGGGTTCCTCTGACCCACTTCGTTCACGTATGGCTGCCCATGCCAGCTAATGACAGCCGGTTTCCTCTGCCAGAGCAAGACGAGGTGCTATGCTGTATGGCTTCGATGAAGACGGTGGGAATAGATAGTTGGATGATGCCGCCGTGATCAGGTTATTTAGGCTCATCTCCACATCCAGTCTTATGTTCTTTGTTCTCACTGGGTGGATGGTCGGTTGGTGAAAACGCTCCAGTGGGCGTGAGAATTCAGCAGATGGAGTAGACCTAATGGGGACTAATAAGATATTGATGTCTTTGGTGTTTTAAGCCATGTTACCACTTGAATCCGTTGAACACCACGGTACGACCCTTGGGTATAAAATGAGGCTGGGCTTTTGACCTAACCCATAACGACCAGTCTACCATACTCAAGGGTCGTACCGTCTTGTTTACCAGGTCAAGGGTGTGTGTAAGATATGGTGACGATCGGCGACAGACTACTGCGTCGGTTCGTCCGGTCATTACTTTAGGAGTTAGGTGGTTAGGCCGACCTTGGGAGATGTGAATTTTCCCCCCTCGGTTGATCAGACAACCTTCAGCAGAGCATGAGCCATGACGCGACGCACCTGCTGGAGAAGGACGCGAACATGTAACCGCCGAAGCGGTCGGATACCCGTGTGCCGCACGGACTTTGGTGGGGTAGTGGCTAGCGTTGCAGGTCACGATTCACATGCGGGTCTATCCGGTTTTGCAGTGTGGGCACGGAAGTCTGCCCCACAGTCACCCCCAGTTATTCGTTATTCCCTCTGGGATGGTAAATTGGTGGGTACCTGGTTTAGGCTAGTGTGCTTATGTATGTATACACATACAAGCATACCTGGTACATAAATACAGGGTTAAGAAACTGGGCAACGCGAGTGTAAAACTCGCTCCCCGCAACACACAAATGGTAGCCATAACTAAGAGATACGTATGTGCAAATCTGAAAACTCGTGGTGAGTCGAGTAATAATAACTGGTCATGATTCAACCTGGTGCCATCAAGAGATTCAGTGTACCATCGTACTATGATTCAGGTCAGTATCAAGAAATGATTCAGTCTTATCAGATGATTGTTTAGAATCAAGTGATTCAAACTCGTATTAAATGGCTCAGCAAAATCAAGTGATTGACTCTCATCATAAAGTGATAGTTTGGTGTCGATTCAAATCTTATATTAACAAGTCTAATATTATGGAGCATAGAATCAATTGATTCAGCCAATAGCAAAGGTTTCCATCTAGTATCAACAAGTGATTCAGCCAGAGTCAGCGTCATGACTCATCCAAGTCACAACAAATTAGTCTAAAATCAGCAAATCGTGATTCAACCTCATTATGAGTCTTGACAGAGCTGGTCAGAAGTGATATCCTTCGTAAGGCTGAGAAAGCCTGGCCACTGTCACTTGAGCACCACGGTACAACCCCTTGGTTATGAAGGCGTGACCTTTTACCTGACCTTTCAGGGTCAGATCAGAGATCACGCCATGAAACCCAACGGCCATACCGGCATGCTCATGGGGTATATATAACGACCCCTGTTGCAGGGTTTCACATTGTGGCCAGATTATTCTGTGTGCTGGCATGCAGACAATATTGACTTCACCGGAGAAACTGTAGTGAACTCCATTTATTCAAGACGATACCATTCATAAAGTTTTTTTTTTCTCCCAGTTACATCTGTGTGCGTGTGTATTCTTGCCGCACTAATCTGCGAGATCCTCGTATCTTCTTCCACTCATAAACACTTTCGAAAGGATCCAGTGGTATGTTGCCGTTTGAATTCCTTTTTGAATTATCTCACGGATGTGTCATGTATCAAACAGTGTAGTCGCACTTAGTGGATAATTTAACCACAATCATTATGTCTAGACTTTTTACCTGTCATATATATTTAAAATGCGCTTTTAGTGTAGCTGGTTTTCGAAGTTTTCTAGAACTAAGAGGCTTTCGTAAGGCACTAAAATGTTTATTCACTAGTGACGCCTACATGGAGGCTTTTAATGAAAATGCCTTGTCACTTACTACCAAGGCGTTGTCATTAATACGAGTTATTCACGGTTACTAATGAGGCGTTGCCAGTCTCTACGTTCCGCGGGTGAAAGTGTAGATTTTCAACACCGTAGTGTCTTCCTCAAACTATGAAACGCATTGCCGCTTGCCCAACATCTCGGGGAGTGAGGTAAGCAGATAGATGACGTTGTAAGACGTGAGTTCTATAAGCTTTTCCCTCAGATACATCACGTGTGTGTGTGTGTGTGTGTGTGAGGTTACAGGCTTTGATTAGAGACAAAAAAAAAAAAAAAAAAGTGAAGGCGCCGGATGATGTCGGCTGATGGAGCCGTTGATTGGGCCATTATTTGTAGAACAAGTCGGACTTGGATGTCTTACTGTTATGAATGCGTATATTGAGGGAAATCCTCAGCCATTATTTGTCACCCCGAACGTAGAAACCTTGCTTACACAGTGCACAGAGTAAGGCGTCTTTTTTTTACCTCTAGAGTTTGTCCGTGGCAAACCGTCATTAACGACCCTGATATCAAGAGCTTCTATGTTGCCCCTTTGTATACAAAGACTCTAAATAGTGTATCCTCGGAAGAGAAACAAACAGATCTGCTGTAGGGCAAGCAGTTCTAAGTGCCACTAGAGATGTACAGCAGACTTCAACAGTATATATATATATATATATATATATATATATATATATATATATATATATATATATATTTTTTTTTTTTTTTTTTTTTCATACTATTCGCCATTTCCCGCGATAGCGAGGTAGCGTTAAGAACAGAGGACTGGGCCTTTGAGGGAATATCCTCACCTGGCCCTCTTCTCTGTTCCTTCTTTTGGAAAATTAAAAAAAAAAAAAACGAGAGGGGAGGATTTCCAGCCCCCCGCTCCCTTCCCTTTTAGTCGCCTTCTACGACACGCAGGGAATACGTGGGAAGTATTCTTTCTCCCCTATCCCCAGGGAAATATATATATATATATATATATATATATATATATATATATATATATATATATATATATATATATATATATATATTTGCATTGTCTTAGCCAGCTTACCTGAGTAGCTGAAACTGAAGGCGTCTGCAGAAAACTGTGCAAATACTGGTACATATTTTAAATATTTCCAAGATGACCGACGGCATATCTCTGGCTGTTATGATTGAACTTATACGAACTATCACATTATGGTCGTCATGGTTGGCACAGTAATGGAATTAAACTTTCACTCGGATTACACACGACTTCCACGTTATACGCAAGTGTGTGTGTGTGTGTGTGTGTGTGTGTGTGTGTGAACTCCAGGCATGCTGACAAAATGTGCGATGAACGCAAAAACATTCGTTGTAAATTCAAAGTAGTGAGACAACACGCCCTGTGCAACCGTCAGGCCTGGTGGTTTATAAGATTGTCTCGTGTCAACGGCAGTAGCGGGTCAGGATGTATGTTACGTTGTAACTCACTGTGTGTAATTGTTTTTATAGTAAACTTTGTTTTAGTTGTGCGAGTGGCGACGAATCAGCCGGATATAGGTAAACCGTAATGCAGATTAGGGTATATCCTAGTCATATCTTGATACATGCTAGTTACTGTACGTCGTGGTACACCGTAGTTATGATAATAGATCTTAATTCATTGTAGGTATAGCAAGTCTTGATATATCGTAAAGTAAGTCTCGTGAGCAGGTTAGTCTTGAGAAGAGCTAGGTTGTGTTACCTTGTGTAAAGCCTTCACATGAGCTTGGCTCGTTGCGTTCAGCAGGGAGAAAGTCCGGTAGTTTCTTCCCCATCACACTTTGTGATTGGTCGCTTGGTTCACCTTCACTTTGTTCTCATTCAGGTAATTTAGCAGGTTTCCACGTATTTATATTTTCTTTTTTAAATTGTATCAGTTATAGATATAACAACTATGATTTAGAAGGAAACCAGTTGAATTTCGATATTTTGTATATATATATATATATATATATATATATATATATATATATATATATATATATATATATATATGATCTGACCTACTTAGAGGAGAGTTGAGAATCACTTTTGATTCTTGGGTGCTTTGTGGAGCAATCAGCTTATTTTTGTACACGTGGCTGGAGACGCTGCAAGGTTACACGGTAACTTCCTTCGACACAAATGATTTTCCTAAACAAGCATTTTATGCTGGGTAAACTTCAAAAAAAATGTCTGCATTGTAACTGGATTACTGTGCAGGAAGTCGTATGTTTACCTTGACATAGATGGCCTTTAAGGTCATGCATTGTATTGTACCGGTAATGCAAACTTAAATTTTTAAACGTATTTGATGCTTCATATATTGTTGTTTTTTCTTGTTTACCGTGTATATAGCGCATTGGCTGATATTAAAACGATCATTTTATATAAATGATAGTTGTGTGAGAAAGCCACGTCGGACTGATCGGTAATTATTTTCTTCCTGTATCGCTGAGCTTTTTTCTATTTTAAACTAAAGCAAGATAACGCAACTGTCAATTAACGACGGTAATATTTGCTGGCTAACATTTCTTTGGGTGCACCGTTTCTGCTCGAGATGTAAAAGGCCAGGCGTGAGCGAACGGAATGGAAACGGGGAAAAAAATGGTTTACTTTTGCGCGGGGAAAATATTGGAACTCTTTGTTCCAGCTTAGAAGTTAGTAAGATGGGGGTGACCTGGTGTAATAATCACGTCCATCCTATGTAGATATGAGAAACAGCTAATTATGTTACGAGAGGAAGGAAGTGAAGTTAGGCAACACGACTAAGGAATAATATTGTTTAAATATCACTTCCTGTTCACCCGGATGTGCATTGATTTACTGGATCTTTTTAGGCTGGGAGCAAGTCTAGCTGGCGAGTGGAGTGTCGGGCAAGGATGGTGTGGATGATATTAGCTTCCTTGTGTGTGTGTTCCGCAAGGAGGGGGAATTTTCTGTGGAGCGTTGTACGTAGTGTTCCATGAGTAGGTTGTAATCTATTGATCACGACCATTTTACCCTTGAACACGACCGTACGTACGGCCCTTGGATTATGATGGTTTGGCGTTTAACTTGAACCTTAAGGTAAGGTCAAAGGCCAAGGCCTATCATACCCATCACGCTCAAGGCGTGATAAAAGGTCGTGCCGTCGACCTCAAGGCTGGTAATGGCGTGCTGAAGGGTCGTTTCGTCATGTTCAAGGCTGGTATTGGGTGTGCTGAAGGGTCGTCCCGTCATGCTCAGGGCTGGTATCGGCGCGTTGAAGGGTCGCAACGTCATGCTCAAGGCTTGAGTGACGAGGAAGTGAATTTCTTGAACGTGGCATCTTTGAGTGTGTATGTATAGACTCTGGGGCCCCCACGGGTCTTGTGATCGCCAGGGTCGGCACAACCCCACGTGCTACCTGAGGTTAGCTTGCACGGGAAGTTGGTCAAATATTTCCCCCGTGACGCGCAAATAGAACTCTCAGAAATGCACATAAATAGAGGGCTGCAGGGGAGGGGCATTGTAGTGGATGTGAATTATTTGTGTTTTCTATTTTAGATATAAACAAATGACGGATTTTTGAGTATCGTAGGACATTTTTATTGTTTACGTTTTGATGTACGATATGCGAGTCATTAAAGAAACGTAATAGGAGGAAGGCTACGTTGTTTTGCGGTGTCATGCAGGGAATTCTAACTATCCGTGATCCTTTTAGGTCATTTTGGGGATCGTCTGCGTTTCAATGTATGAAATTCCTTCCACTAACGAACCCATTATAGGGTGCTTAAGTTGACGACATTCCCTTGCATGGAATACGATTCCCTAGTGCACTCCTAGTGATGGTTTGATCGTGTTAGTTCTGTCGTTGGAAGTAAGAACTTTGTTTGGTGTCAGAGGTATGAAATACGAACACTAAACTTAGGGTAGTAGGTGGGCTTAGAGTTATGTCACACCGGTGGGCCGAAAGTGACGTTGGCTAGGCTTGCTAGGCTACCCCCCCCCCCTACCCCTCTCTCTCTCCTCCCTGGTTGGAGGTGACGGTGGGGGAGGGAGGTAAGGAGTTTTGGAGGGTTGCCAACTCCAGGTGGCGGATTCCTGGCGAACAGCGACACCGCCACACACACACACACACACACACGCGCTGCCTGCACTCGCCCACGTGGCGCCGTCTGCTGGGATTTAGAAGGTCTCTGGCGATATTAATGGCATTTTTTTTCTTACATTTATATATAATTAGAATTGAATCGTTTATTTTTTTAACTGTTTTAGTTTGCCAGTTAGATTTATTTAAAGGGGAGGTGTGCCAGGCGAACGGATTGCGGCTGGGGAAACAGAACTTGGCCTGCACACCTTGCATATATATTTTTTTCCCCTCGTCCTTGTGGTAGAGAGAGAGAGAGAGAGAGAGAGAGAGAGAGAGAGAGAGAGAGAGAGAGAGAGAGAGAGACCTAAAGTGGGGATCTTGGCTCTGTATTTGGTAGTGCTGCTTTAGGTGACTTGCTTGTTGTGTGGTGGTGGTGAAGATGTGTATGTAGCTCCTGTCATCATGCAGGAAAACTCCTTGAGAAGGTCTTCTGCTCTCTCGTAAGACCAACGGCACACATGCACGGAGTCTCTCTCTCTCTCTCTCTCTCTCTCTCTCTCTCTCTCTCTCTCTCTCACGGGACCAATCATACTCCGTTCAGGTTACCTGTAAATTCTACTCAACACTTCATTTTGCATTCAGCGTTTGTCCTCCACTCTCGCTGTTTTAAGTATTTCCTCGTTTCTCTCCTGACTTGGTGGTCATGCTTTGATTTATATTGAAAAGGTTCTTTCTGATTCTGATTTGATAATTATTTATGGATATCATTGTGTATGAGGAGGTGTGCGTTTGATGACCATTAAGTTTTGATTTTTTTTTCCCCAGGCCAACGAGTGGCGGAGCAGAGGTTGAATTAGAATGCCATCGAGGCTGCTTGACATAGAGTCGGGTGGCCCCTTTGCTTCCTGGAGTACTGCGTTAAGTGGTGGGAGAATACATAGAGGGTTCAGTTCTTATCATTTGGTTTATCTCTCGGAATAAATGAGAGTGATCTGACTTTCGATAAGCACGGGTCTGCAAAATGGAATTTCGAGAGGTTAAAAGTAAACGGCTTCTGTTTCTCTCCCAGACGGAGCTGGGTTGGGTGGTGCGGAGGCCTCGGAGTATTATTACATGTACAGTGGGCAAGTTGTTGTTGGTGGATGAGACTGGCAAAACTTCCGTCGAATTTGTTCCGGTATTTACGTTGGCTTTGTAGCATCGTCAGCAATCTTGTTGCAGAGTGGCTTTACCGTGTTTTTTTTTTTTTTTTGTATTATTTGTAATCATGGTAGCTATTGTAGAGTGTTTGGTCTGTGGTTTTGGCAGATTGGAAGAGTAACATGAAAAATGTTCCTTTTTTAGAGTCCATCTGGTTCTCTAATTGGACAGTGCCTGGGAGTGTCGTGAATAATATCACGTAATATGGCAGCCAGTTATCTTACGTAAGAATAATTGAAGCTTCTTGTGTATAATTGTAAACGTATAAGCCTGGTTTGCATGTATGTTCCTTCGTTCGTCTCTGGTTGAATGTAAGGTTTCTTGACCTCTTCACTTTGGTCCGGCCATCATTGTTTGTAGCCGAGGTCATCACACTGTTAAGTCTTGACGGCCTGTAGTCAGCTTGGGTCACGGGGTACACCCTGGTTCACAGGGTACTGCTAGGGGGGGGGGGGGATTAAGCCATCACCTGGAACCATTCACTTGCTCGACTCATGTTTCTGGTCTAGCTCTCCGTTGAAACCTCTTCAGTTCTCTTGTGTTAGTCTCGCCTCTTCGTTCTAGATTGCATGTGTAGAACTTTTGTATTTACAGAATATGTGTCGGGTTGTATGGTTTGTTATATTCCCTTGTATTAGGTCATCTTTGAATTAAGATTGAAGACTTTCTTGTGACCTTTGACCTTACGTTTCAGGGTCTTACCGTTTCCCTAAGGGATTATTAAACCCCAGGAGGACGATGGAACGACCCTTAGGTAAGTAGTCTGGTCTTTGACCTGACATCTAGAGGTCAAAGGCCAGGACACCATACCCAAGGGTCGTACTGTCGTGCTCAAGGGTCGTTCCGTTGTACTCATGAGGTTAAAAAGATAATGTCACTCGTGTCTGTTTACGCCATGTAAATAATAGCAGAAATAACTCCATTGACGAGGTAAGAAAGTAAATAGAAGCTCCCGCTGCTGTGATTTTATTCAGTTTTATTTTCACTGAACGAAAATACCTACACATATACACTGAAAAACTTCATTGTTGAATGACGGTGTGTCATTCATCCGATTGACGGGGTAGCGACTGTAGTAAAATTGAAATTATTGTTAAACACAAGTTAACTGGGTGGTAAATTGAAATGAATTATTATTTATGTAATCGTAACTTTGCTCAGTATTTACATTTACTGTTTGATAGTAGTACTGGTAGTTCGTTGGCCAGTGATTTGATAATAAATGGTTTTGTGGATTGTGTTGTTAACAGTTAGGTTATTATTAATTGATTGATGATAATTATGAGAATGATAACATTGATTACCGGTTTATTGGTCTAACTGAAACCAAAGGCAGTTGGGAATGGCATTATTTCCCCCCAAACGTTAAGGCCCCACACTTCATGTAATGTCTGGGGGAAGAAAAAAAAACATCATACCGTCGTGGCCCAGCGTTGCTGGACGCCGCGACTTTCTTGATCTTTCTTTTCTTTCACAAACGGTAGAACGAATTAGAATCTGTTCCGTGATGGCGGGTTCGCGACCTTTGGAGAATGCGATCGAGGACGGCCATTGGTGCGCTGTGTCCACTGTTTACAAGCCGCCGATTCAAAAATGTTGACTTGCTATAGTATAACAGGCTTCATGTAGACAGCTCTCGCAGTGTTTAAAAAGAGTGAGAATGTGTGTGAATGGTAAACATCAAGGTGAAGTGTTGCACAGTTACAGGAAGCAGTTAATGAAGCGAATGAACGGAATTGATAAAAAGATCATTCGTTATTTATCCGTTAGACTGCTGTTTGTTTGTTGTTTCACGATGTGATTAACATGGGAGGTTATCCGTGTCCATACAGTATAGCAGAAGATGTACCGCAAGAGTTCAGTGTCCCTACGCATACAGATGGCAGATGATCTCCATTGGCTGAGTCATTACAGATTAATTTACTTAAGAGATGGTTCGGCTAAACCGTTCGGCACCATCTTGTTAAACATATACAGACCAGATCGAAACTCTTATCTGAAAAAAAAAATGTTTCTGTTGATACAGTTATATTAGGCCGAAAAAGTGTTAAGTAATCTAACGATAAAACTGATTTCCTCAGTTTTTTCAAGTATTTTAACTTTAGAAAAGTGTTTGTCAAAAAGTGCGTTTTTATAAGTATTACTTACAAAATGAGCTTTAAGAGTTATGGTATTAAAAAGGTGAGTTTAAGTATTGCTAAAAAAAAATGAGCTTCTTTTAAGCGTTGAAACATTAGAAAAGTGAGTTTCTTGAAAGATTTGACATGATAATGATTAATGTCTTGTTTCAATTTTTTTCGGGCAGGTTATTATCTGTTGTGAGATTAAGGATGGTGTATTCATTGTACCGTGATAGGGTCACCGCCCCTCCGCCCATCACAGACCTGTGCAGATGGGGAAAATGAATCAGAATGAGTAAGTCTTCCGGACAAAGAGAGCCTGTTGGCGGGAGAGTGATAAGCCTTATCAGGGCGGCCCTAATGCCTTCCTGTGGTGTGTGTGTGTACGACTGTTTTTACAGCAGATGATTTCGCCATTGACGCGTTTCGCCCGCGCTGCTGACGTTTGCGGGGTTTTAAAACGACCACAGACGCCGTACGTCCGCTCATGGTCGATATGGGACTGCGTCATCGTATATATAGGCTGCTGCTTATTTTTTCTCTTACGATTCTGATCCCTTCTCCTGCTAGTCTGGACGAACTATAAGGGATTTTATTTGTGTTTACGGGTGAGATAGTTATTGATGTGTATGTGGAACGAAGATACAGGTTACGGGTGAGCCAGGCCCTAGCTCGTACATACGCAGGCGGGCGTACGTTCACCCGAGAAACTTGGGGTTGTTTACGGAGAGATTCAAGTGGAGCTCAGATGCCCGGAGACTTGGCAGGGGGTTCGTGCTGATGAAGGATTTGGATCGCCATATTAAAAAAAAAAAAAAGATGAGGTTTTAAATTTGGATGAGGTTGGCAGCCATACCACAGTCAGTATGTTTTGTACGGAAGGTTTCCGGTTGAAGCGGCTGTATTGCAACCAATTTCTCTCTGCCTGCACACAGCTTTCTCACGGGAGAACCAACAGGTGTGTGTGCCATTCCGTATTTTATGGGTGAAAGATGATAGTGGAACGTTAGTTCAAGTTTGTTTCAGACGTAAGGTAGGTGAAAGGTTAAGCTCTGTAGCACAACAGTACGACCTGTAAGCACGACAGTACGACTCATGAGTACGACGATGAGGGCGCTTTAGCACGACGGAACGACCCTTGCAAAGTATGATGACCTGGCCATTATTAACCTGACCCGTCGTCCTCAAGGATGGCACCATCGTACTCAGGGGTTGTGGGGGTGGGGGGGTGGGAAAACATAGTACGACATTAGGGCAGCCGTGTACAACGCTAGGTTGAGCTGTGAGGGTAGACAAGGTGACGTAAGGTAGCGAGACCTCCCTGGCCGTGCTGGTTACGTCGGCTCCCCCGTCATGAACAGTCTGACTGATCAGGGGGAGAACAGCGTGGCTAGATCATACAGTGACCTGTGGGGTGGCAGGGTTGGAACTTACAGATATCGAGTTAGAGGCATTATAATGCTATGGACGATCACGCTCGATTCCAGGTAAATGATAGGAATTGCGTCTGGCCTGTGTCCCACATCTTCTGCCCTGGAGATTTATACGAGATAGTAACGCGTGTTTTTGTGGTAGATATGTACTTGATATGTGGGTGACGTTCATATGTTTTTGTGATTTTTTTTTCATGGATGGATATGATGGCGAGTGAGAGGTGTGCTGGTAGGTCTCTCTAGCAGCGACTGTGCTGTGGTGATGGGTCCCTCCAGCAGCGTCCGTGCTGTGGTGGTGGCCCAGCAGCGTCCGTGCTGTGACCAGCAGCGTCCGTGCTGTGGCGGTGCTCCCTCCAGCAGCGTCCGTGCTGTGGTGGTGGTGCCCTCCAGCAGCGACTGTGCTGTGGTGGTGGTGCCCTCCAGCAGCGTCCGTGCTGTGGTGGTGGTGCCCTCCAGCAGCGTCCGTGCTGTGGTGGTGGTGCCCTCCAGCAGCGTCCGTGCTGTGGTGGTGGTGATGTATCAGACACTCTTTACCATCGCCACCACCCACATCTCCCCCTGGATCTGCTGATCTTTGCCCTCTCAGTCTTTTTTTTCTTTAACCCTCCTTCCCCTCATGAGCGGTGAGCACTACGTGCTAGCCCTGCGTCCTAGGTCCTCGTAGGGTTGATGACGTCCCATTTCCCATCCTGGGTATTGGACACGATCATCCCCCTCTGCCCAGGTCACCCCGACGGTCATGACCTTTCCTGACCCTTCCATCCACAATCTGGTATGACTCCTCCCTTTCCTGCCTCAAGTCCACCCTTCCCTCAGACCCCCCATCCCTGCATACCCCCGCACACACCCCCCGCCTCGTCTCCCTTTGTTCCAGTCTGACGGTAGCGTGAGCCTCCCGGCGGTGGGTGGCGCTGTCGGACCCCGACCTGGCAGGCAGGAAACGTGTACTGGGAGGGCTAGTGGTCCGTCCCGTCCGTCCGGTACTCCTCACGGACGGCATGATTGCCTCCGTCCGTAACGTCCGGCTCATTCCTCCCTCGATGCAGGATGTTGGAGGGAGGCACGGAATCTCCCGTAGCCACCGGAGTTGTTGGCAATGATTTGACGCCCCTCCACAAAGGTGCCCCTCCCTTCATGTACATGGGACAGAACGGACGGTCCGTGCCATGTCGTAGCTCAGCACGAGGGTTCCAGAGATGTGTCATCTGCTTTCCACTGTGCCCAGGCCACAGACAGAGGAACTGGGACGTCCCCTGGTGGTGGGCGGGGGGGTGTTGCGGGCGCCTCTTCCTCCCTGCTTGTTCGGTACGGCTTCTATCATCAGGTGTGTTGCAGGGGTGTAGCAGCGTGACTATAAAGCCCTCACTAAATCACACGTCACCGTGACAACACGGAAGACTCCCGTATGAGTGGCTCTCTCTGCTTTAGCTGGGCTGGATCCTGTGCCACTGTGACTAAGGCTTCTGGGGCCGGTGGCACTCAAGGTGTTCCAGTGGTGGTGTGGGAGGAAGGAGGGACTGAAGTACTCTGGATGGCCTCGCTACTGCTGCTCACACACACACACACACACACACACACACACACACACACACACACACACACACACACACACACACACAACAGCAGGTGATCTCGTTAGGTGTCGAGAACAAAGGTAAACAGTGCTCGAGGAGTTATGTCGGACTTGGACGTAATGTTGGAGATCCTGGTTGTGTCAACCTTTGTGTCGTGTCGTCGTAATTCATGAACCACGTTTGAGTGTTGAGTACCTCAGTGTACTCTTCCTCTTTTTGTGTTTGATGGCAGCCTTTACAGCAAGGGCATAACCTACAAACACCAGTCGTGGCCGTCTCGGAAATAGAAATGGAATGAGGGGAAAAGAGAAAGAATTATTTTTACCGCTGGTGCTTGAGACTTGATCCATGAAGGTGGAAAGGTTATGGAATGAGGGAAAGGCAGAAGATGGAAGAGAAGTCCACATCTTGGTTGCTTGAGGAAAGGGGAGGATGGTATCATATCGGTCAGTCATCGTGTGTCTGACGTTCACATAAAAGCTATGGGAAGCAGCATCCTGGGTCCAGGTCATTTTGGCTGGGACACACGAGCAGACAGGTTTCGAGATCAGAGGAGGCCGGAAACATGACGGCAGACGGAGAGGGATGGTCGAGGGTAAGCGATGCTTGGAGAGTTGGTCGAGGTTTGATTCCACTAGTTCAATGAGAGGTGGAGGGAGAGGCACGTCAGATATGTGAGCAGCACTCCGTGTTAGGAGGATCAAAATCCCTGTAAGTATGTTATGGCTGACCCACGAGGAATTAAAGTAGTGTTGACGCCTGTATAGCTAACCCCAGAGGAAGGGTTTGTGATGTTTATGATGAGTCGTCCCAGGTGGAGGGTAGGATATGGTTATATTATTACGCGGTTTATATTATTACACGGTTGAATTGTAGGGGAGTTGGAAATTTTTTGAGTAGTGGGAAATGAGTGTGATTTAGGAACAGCGTTTTTGTACTGTTCTATTTACGAGGTTTTTATAAACACTCATAATGTATAATTTGAACGTACTTTTACTGTGGAGGAAGTGTTGTCTTCTGTGTACTCTGTGTGTGTATGGTGAGTTAAGAACACAGTAGCCTCGAGTCAACCAGAACCGACTTAACCAGTGTTCGTGGTACTCTGATAATTATGTAAATAATTTCCTATTTATAACTATGTAATAACTCTGTAGGAAATTGTGTTATCATTATATAGATGTTATGTATGACTAGATCTGTTGTGGTGATGGTTGACAACTGTACCTGATATACGTGGTGTGTTATGGCTGCCACACTTGGTTGAGGAAGTGGTGGTGGGTGATGGTGGCTGAGGAAGTGGTGGTGGGTGATGGTGGCTGAGGAAGTGGTGGTGGGTGATGGTGGCTGAGGAAGTGGTGGTGGGTGATGGTGGCTGAGGAAGTGGTGGTGGGTGATGGTGGCTGAGGAAGTGGTTGGGTTGGTTCAGTAGTAACTAGTGGCGTTGATGGCCGGGAACCCAGTGCTTCTTCCCTCATAACATGGATGACATTGGCTCGTGTGTCCTCAGGAGCTGAGGCTTGGATATATACTGTCAGGGTCCTAGACTTCTGGTCCTGAGCTGAGGTGGGCCTCTGGGGTTTATTTTGGGCGGCCAGGGTTGGCGGGGGTAGGTTGAAAGGGGTTCGAGTGAGTGTACCTGTGTGGATGGTGCGTGTACACCTATGTGGAGGTGTGTATGTTTGAGGATGAAGTGTTGTGTATGTATAGTGTGTGTGTGTGTGTGTGTGTGTCAGGTGTTTGTGTTGTGGGGACCGACCAACCAGTTGTACCGTTGCTCCACTCATCATCAACCTACATATTTTCCCCTCCACCCAGGATCGATGCCCAGGTCATGTCACCCGTCGTGTCCCCCACCCCAGTGTGTCACACCCCACACTGTCCCATCCACCGTTCCCATCCAAGATTATTAATCCCACGGGGAATACGAACACTATGTGGCAATCCCCGCTTTTTTTTTTTTTCCCCAGCATAACCATCCACGTGATGCACCATCAGTATCTTCCCCTATGATGAACGCCCACATTATCATCATTTCCCCCTAGGATGAACAACCACTTTATCCGCCGCCATCCGCTTTTTTCCCCCAGTATGGACGGCAACATTTTTTTTTTTCTTCTCCCAGGTATTAACGCCCACCACTCACTTTTTCCCCCAGTACGAATACCCACACTGTTCTGTTGCTCATTATTTTCCCCAGGATCTACACTCACACCATCACACCCTGACCCATATCAAGGTTTAAAGAACCATAGAAAATAGTAATAAAACGACGATCATGTCAGGTATGTGCCAGGTATGTAGTGGCAACAGCTGAAGTGTTGGTCAGGTGTGGTTTGTGTTGGTTCGAGAGTGTGTAGCGGTGTGTTGCTGTGTTTGAGTTGGCCGGTGTTTTCCCACATCACATTCAACACCTGCCCGCAACACACCAGAGCAAACCACTCACTGCTGGTGTCAAGTGTTGCTTTCATCCTCAACCGCCGCAACACTCCCAGTGTTCCACTCTCAAGCAACACTTGACGTTTGTCATTGCTGTATTTCCTCGCAACACTTTTACGCTATCACTACACTACATCTACACTCGTACTACACCGCTACACTACACCTGCTTCTACACTCCTACGACAGTAGTATTACACCACATACACAGTACTGATACACACACACACACACACACACACACACACACACACACACACACACACACACTACCTTACACTAGCACTGCACTTGTTCTGCCCTTCATCTACACCGCTGCAGAACACCAGCGCTACACCCATGCTAAATACTTACTGCTTAATGATAACCATCCTACATCCACACCACTAGTACGTCACTACACCCTGCAAAACACCCACACTATAACACTACACCCTGATCAACACCCACACTACACCCACAACACTACAACACCCACACTACTCGGGTGCGAACCTCGTGCTGAACCCCATTAACAGCTGGTTACTATACCCACCACCCCCCTCCCCCTAGGTTTTTAAAGACCTTCCTGTCTCGTTTGGTGGGTTTCGAGTCCCCCAGTAAGGGGGGGTGGGCACCACCTGCTTCCCCTACCCCATTTGGTGGGGATGGGGGAGGTGCGGGTATCCAAGTCTCGTGGGCAAACCAGTGCTCCTCCTCCTGTTGGCAACGCTGGGATGGGTTAATTTGCATATAGTATGGCTTTCCCATGTCACCTTCCTGTTTAGGGTGGGTCATTGATGGGGTCAGCCTGGCCTGGCCCCAGCTGTGACCTTTACACCATTACGTTAAGCCTCTTAATGGTCGTAGTTGTAATTTTTACATGTTAGGTTTGTTGGTTATTATCCCTGGAGGTGGGGAGAAATTATGATTATTATTGGGGTAGGGGAGAATTTGTTATTATTGTGGGTAGGGGAGGACTACTGCCCACATACCTCCTGCATGTTGTAGAAGACGACTGAGAGGGGTGGGAGTAGGGGCGCTGCAAGTCTTCCCCTCCAATATTATCACTATCTAAGATAGGAACTGAGAGGAAGGAGCCGAGCGAATTCCTTTTCGACGAAGGCTCAATGGCTCTGTTCGTGGCGCTACCTCGCTGAGGCGGAAAACAACAGCAGGTGTATAAGAAAGAGAAACAATAAAGAAATTCATTTGTTTGTCACAACTTTTATCCAATTTTCACTTGAGAATGTTTACATGACTAGCGTGTAAATTGTCTGTAAGTTGTTTGCAAAGTGATCATGTGAAATCGAGGTAGTGGTGTGTGATGACACGTGTTGCTTGGCACGATGTGTTGGTCCACGTGGTCCCCAACGACGTGTTGGCTTACACGTGCCCGACCACGTGTTATGGTTGCCCAGTTTGCCTCCCAGTGTGGGACCCTGGCAACAGGCTAGAGACGATGTGGATTCCCAAGTACGATCTCACAGACTCGGTGGAAATGATTTCCTGTATGACATTATTCCGTGTCGTGTGTTCGTCGCTCACGAACGAACCCCAGTTGTCACGTGACCGCCTCGTGTTGGTCGTTCACACAGATTCGTCTTGTACGTGTCGTTGCACACTCACTTCCTGTTCACATCTCGAGTGGTTTTTTTGTCAACAGGAATTTTGGACTTTTGTGAATTCTGCGGCTTCGTACGAGTGGGTTGGACGATTTTAGTTTGGCTGGGCGAGGAAGACAGACGAATGAATGACTGACTACATGACTCAGACAGACAGACACAGATGCTAAGTATTGTAGGAACATTAGAGGCAAATGTTTGGGTGGATTTTATTGCGAGTGGAAGGATCTTTTGTGGCAGTGGGAGATACTGTGGCGGTGTAGGAACTGTGGTTGTGGGAGATGAATGTGGTGGTGGTGTTTTCGTGGTAGTGCAGTAATTGTGGCAAATGTGGTGGGGACGTAATTGATCGTGATTAAGGAAGGGGAGTGTTGACGATGACCTCCACCACCACCACCACAAGACGCCAAGTAGATCCCCGTCTGTGGTGGAGTCTCACGTCAGCATAGCGAGTGGTGTATGGCATCGCTCAGTTCATACGTGCTTTCGTGCGTGTCTGCATGCGCTTCAGTGTACGTGCTGTATCGTAGACTTGAGTACGTTCGCTTAAGCTTGGGTTCGAGGTTTACGAAGGCGGTCGGGTATTCTCTCCGTGTCTTGTTGATGCTCCGTCTCCTTAGCGTTGGCAGGAGAGCAGGAAAATATTTTACCCCTTATACATCTGGACGCCCCTGATGTTTCTCAGCCAATCTAGGGATTCCACAGACCTTAAAGGGCAGCAGATAGTCCCAACCATGAGGGAATAGGGTGCCCCTTCGTGCCGACACCCTGTACCATCCTTGCTGGGTAAGGTTGGTGTGTCTATGTGGCCAAATGTGAAGTGAGAGAATTGTGACAAGATTCTTAAACTCTTGAGCACGATGGTACGACCTTTGAGTACGACGATACGACCTATGAACACGACGGTACGACACTTGGGTATGTTGGCCAGTCCATCATGCTCAAGGGTCGTAACGTCGTGCTCTAGGGGTTAGGCCATCGTGTTGAAGGAGGTTAAACACTGGGGGATGTTTTGATGGCCTGCAGCTCTGTGTCGCAAACATTATTCAGCGCACGTCTCTGGTCGCTGAGGTCAGGCCAGCCGGTGTGTGTGTGTGTGTATTTGGTTGGTTCCCGTGTGTTTGAAGTTTGGTTATGTCTTGCGAGACTGGTTAGAATCTTTTAGTTTCCACAGCGGGTATGATGCAAGAACCTTATATATATATATATATATGTGTGTGTGTGTGTGTGTGTGTGTTGTAATGTTCCCTTACATTGTGGTGATGTGAAGACTGATGAAGACTGACTGGGGGACTGTGAACGTGACAGGGATGTTGGGATGTTTTTGGTGATGTTGGGACTCGAGCAGACTCGGGAGTTAACATAGTGGGTTGTAGTCACATAGTATGGTATACAACACACAGACGAGGTCGAAGGCAAGTGCGCTATTCTTTGAAATAACCCGTGGATTGTCACACTTAAAAGTCCTTTTCTTCACAGGTTTACATCTCGGGAGTAACTGGAATTTCTTGTATATATCGTGGAAGGTGGAGGACTTGGGCGTCCCGGTCACAGCTGCAGTGGGGAACATATCGACGTCCAAACACGGGGACAGGGTTCGACATTTGAATAGCAACGGAATGTTTTATACATGCGATGTGGTCTGCCGGTTTAGATGGGGGAGAGGGAAGAGGAGCTGAGGTGTTGCATTACGTGTATCGTGTAGAGGAGGATGTTATAACCTGGGTTATGAAGAGACCAATAGTCGCACAGTTTCCCATATTTTTTTTGTCAGTCCAGACGCTCGAGGATGGACCTTTGTGGTACTTCGTCGTATTCTCAGACGGCGAAGCTGTGGAATTCTCATCCTCCTTTCGTGTTTCCCATTTTCCTCTAATGTTTATACTTACATGAGTCAGGTCTACAAACAGTCGTTCTTACCTTATGATCTCCTCACTCGTGATGGCTGAGGGTTAGGGCACGTTGTGCTCCTGCCATGTCGGAGGTTGTAAGTTGAACAGATTTTTCATTGTATCTGTGAGCGTTTTTCTAATTGTATCATTTTTTATGAATTTATTGATTTTCCCACTGTTCCCCTCCCTCAAGATCCTGGAGTCCCTCAAGGTCCCGGAGTCCTTCAAGGTTCTGGAATCCCACAAGGTCCTGGAGCCCTTCAAGGTTCTGGAATCCCACAAGGTTCTGGAGCCCTTCAAGGTTCTGGAATCCCACAAGGTCCTGGAGCCCTTCAAGGTCCTGGAGCCCTTCAAGGTTCTGGAGTCCCTCAAGGTCCTGGAGCCCTTCAAGGTCCTGGAGTCCCTCAAGGTTCTGGAGTCCCTCAAGGTCCTGGAGCCCTTCAAGGTCCTGGAGTCCTTCAAGGTTCTGGAGTCCCTCAAGGTCCTGGAGTCCCTCAAAGTCCTGGAGCCCTTCAAGGTCCTAGAGCCCTTCAAGGTCCCGGAGCCCTTCAAGGTCCTGGAGTCCCTCAAGGTCCTGGAGTCCTTCAAGGTCCTGGAGTCCCTCAAGGTCCTGGAGTCCCTCAAGGTCTTGGAGCCTCTGCAGTTCTCGTACAGCCTGACAGTCCTCCGAGCCAGTAGCGCCTCACTGGGGACGTTGATAGTTGGTGAGGATGATAATGAGACGTAATGGAACTGTCCGTCTTTAATTAGTGTGAGAGTAGTCAGTGTATAGAGTCCCGTTGCCAGTTTGTCTCTGTTGCGGATTAGCGACACGCGTTCCTTTAAGATATTCGTCGGTAGTTGTAGGGCCCCGCGTTCCTTTAAGGTAGTTTTAGGGCGCCAATCTCTACTAACGCAACTCTTGCCTACGAGTTTTACTTTACCGTAGGAGGACCTGATCTCTCTGGCTGTTTGCTGCAGCTGGCTTCATCACTGCAGCGTGTTGACTGTTTAAGTACACATCTGAGGCTGAAATTGCTGGTTGCTGTGTTAATTAAGTAGGCTGGTAGGGAGCGGGGTGAAGTGTGAGCATGGTGGGGAGGCGAGTGACATGGGGTGTGGGGGATCTAACAAGTACGGCACCAAGGACGACATATTGCCTAGGGCCCGGCGGGGGATTCTTGCGGTGGTGGGGGAGGGAGGGAGAGCACTGGAGCTGTGTGGTGGGGGAGGGAGAGTACTGGACCTGTGTGGTGGAGGAGGGAGGGAGCTGTGTGGTGGGGGAGGGAGAGTACTGGACCTGTGTGTTGGGGGATGGAGAGTACTGGAGCTTTGTGGTGGGGGAGAGAGTGAGAGAGTACTGGAGCTGTGTGGTGGGGGAGGGAGAGTACTGGAGCAGTGTGGTGGTGATGGTATGTGGGAGTGAGTCCCTCACCGTTCTCCTCCCTCACTCCTTATGTAAACCTTCCGACAACACATTTTTTTTTTTACTCGTTTTCTGGTAATCCTTCCCTCCCAGACCTCTCCTCCTCCCTCCCTCTCTCCCATTTAGCCCATCAGTGGCTGTTGCGGCTCTTGCTGTATCCCCCTTTTCTAGCTGTTGACGAAAGGCAAGCGTGAACGGAGCCGGGCGGTCCTCCCACAGTAGGCCTCCCGGAAGGGTCTTGTGGTCGTCGCACGAGAACATTATGGGTCGTAGTCGGCTTTATGGAGTCACCTGACGTAACCTTGCCACCGTCGTGAAGCCGGAGTTAGTGTCGTGGGGGGGGGGAAACTGTTGTCACCTCAGGGTCTCGTCTCGCAAAGTGTTTCCACCCCGACTTTCCTCGCGACGCGGGTGTCGTGTGGGGCGAGGGAGGAGGTCGTACGAAGGAGGAGGAGAAGACAGTTCCTCGGGAAGGTCGTGTCTGGTCGTCTCGGGAGACTCTGATGAGAGGACTACCCTAGGAGATTCTGGGGACATGGCCAGACCAGGTTAATCATTCACGTCCCTCCAGACCCAGCCAGCCTGCTTGCCAGACACCACCTCCTCCCTCCAGGCCGGGGCCACATCAGGTGGCTCTGTGATCGACTCCACCACCCGCGCTTATCCTCATTGACTTAACGACACACTCACTCTTCCTCATTGGCCTTAGGTGGGTGACTCAGGCGGCGCCGTCTGCGTGTGTCACTCTCAGCATGGCTCTCGATGACTTACTCCCTGGCACTCTCCCACCTGCCTGACACACACACACACACACACACACACACACACACACACACACACACACACACACACACCTTGCATGAACTGCTCACTTGCAGTCGTTATAGAATTACTTGGAGGTTTTTATAAGTACGGTGGAAGGTTTTTTAAAGTGTTTGTGAAGGTTTTATTTTGCCCGCGGGTTTGGGGGCTACAATTATGTTAGCTTGCCCGGGGGTTTCCTTTAGTTTACGGGAGATTTTTAGAGGTTGCTTGTAGGTTGTACTTGGGAAGCTATAAGGAGTTTACTTAGAGGAATTTAATGATGTTGTTCAGTGATGTAGACTATACTAATGGGTTTTCCTTGGGGTTGGGAAGTTTGTAGAAAGCGTGGAGCTTCCTTGAGATTGTGCCAGATACCAGACGAGAGTTATGAGCAGGTTGCATGAGTCGTAATGTGTAGAATACATGTGGTTTACCTGGGAGGTAACCTTGGGTTTACCGGAAGTCTGGATGACTGTACCTGGGAGATACCTCCTCATTGACGGGGTGAAAGCCGATGAAAAGATAGGTTTCTATCAAGCGGTTTCTAGACGTAGTGTGTTTCCTACAGGACTGGTTTCTATGGTTTTGGCTTCTGTTTGTGCCTGGCTCTCAGAATGGGTCGTGATTCAAACCAGACCATCGGCGAGAGTCCGGGTCGATGGCGTTCGTGTGTTGTGGACTAGATTTATTTTCCTGCGGGAGTGTTGCTTTGTGAACTAGGGTTTTGGTGGAATTTAGGTGAGATTTGAACAGGTCCCATCTTGTTCCACAGTGTTCAACCTTACATTTTCTCTCATTATCAGTGCCCTTCACACTCTTGAGTTAATTGCTGTCGTAAGAGAAGAACGAGGAGTATAAATGACTTCCTGGTGGGGTTACGAACGTATTTCGTAAGTGTGAACCAGCAGACATACACATCACCACATTCTTGATCTGTTGCTTCCTCCCGGTAGACTTGGCCAGCTTCCTGAGCGCTGCAGGTATCCTATAGAAGGGAGGTCTAGGGGCAGAATACCAGGCTGTATACATAACAGTCACTGTACTGTGCGTCAGGTAGGAGCTCCGGGGATGCTAGAGTCTCCCCCATTTACTTGATGCTATTTAAGAGGTGGTGCGGGTGGCCCAGTGTGTGTGTGTGTGGATAATTTGGACCTCATTCGCGTCTCCCAGGAGGCCGCCGCCCATACCACACTCACCTGGGCATCGTGGACTGGTCGTAGTCCTGGCCTCCATGCTCAAGGGTCGTACCATCGTGCTCAAGGGCCGTGCCATCCTGCTCAAGGGCAGTACCGTCCTGCTCAAGGGCAGTACCATCCTGCTCAAGGGTCGTACCATCCTGCTCAAGGGCAGTACCATCCTGCTCAAGGGTCGTACCGTCCTGGTCAAGGGATTAAGATGGTCGTCAGGGCTGTCACTTTATGTATTCTCGTAGCGATACAGACAACCTCGTGGGCGCGACGAGGTTGAGGGACCGCCTTCGCTGGGGTGTCGTCTGGCGTTGAAGAAGTACTAGATGGTTCTTGGTACCGGCAGGTTTACTGCGTCATGTGGGACCGACATGCACCCCGTGTGCTCACATGGCCGCCAGTGAGTGGTCGTGAAGGAGACGGTAGGCCTGGGTGTCAGATGCTGACCTTGGATGTGTTAATTCCGCCCAAGGACCACGAAGGCTCGAACGCCTGCCTCTTCCCGAAGACCGGGTGGGTCTTCGGGAGTTCGATGTCGACGGCAACTGCAGGAGTTTAGGTCAAGGGTTTTCATCAAATACGTGTGGCAGAATGTACCCCAAAAGGCAAGGTGCCTCCTCTTGTAGTGAAGTAGTAATGTTATTCTGCACTTCCCTGTGTGATCATAGAGAAAAAGTGGCTTCATTTGAATTTTTAAAAAACTTGTTTTTGTACATTTGGTGCAGCTCGGAGTGGGGTTACTTGTGTGTTTTTTTTTTATGGACGATTCGATCCCATTAATCAGAGGCATTTGGAGAGAGGCTAGGGTGATTGGTCATCGTATCACACGGACGCTTGGTCAACAACAGCACTTGACCTCGCCAGGCGTGACCCCCTGCTGGACACCGGCCCCAGCCACTGTGATAGAGCCATCAGTCGGTCAGAGAGACGTCAGGATACTTAGGTAAAAGGATAGTTCCTCCTCCTCCTCCTCCTGTCTCCTCCCACATCCTCCTCCTCCTTCTCCCCCACCTCCCCCACCTCTACCTCCTCCTCCTCCCTGGCAGAGGAGGTGGAGATTTCATTGATTGTTATCTCTGATTGATCAGGTGTGTGGCACCAGTGTCCGCTTGGGAGAGTCGGGGGGTTGAGGCATTTCCATGAGGTGAGAGAGAGAGAGAGAGAGAGAGAGAGAGAGAGAGAGAGAGAGAGAGAGAGAGAGAGAGAGAGAGAGAGAAATTAGGCAAGGATCAGTAATTGGGACAGTTTGTGTTGTTGGACATAGTGTTGCAGAAGGATGATCTTTGAACAGCTTGTGTCCCGGGCGCACCTGTTTCAAACGTACTGCATACCTCGAGGGTCGTTCCGTCGTGCCCAGTGGTTCGTTCCGTCGTCCTCAGGGATCGCACCGTCATAGGACCGTCAGTGGTCGTTCCGTCGTTCTCAATGGTCGTTCTGTCGTGTTTAAGGGTCGTATGCCCTCATTCCTGTGCAATGACGAGCAGTATTGATAAAAGCCTGCGTATTTATAAGTGTGTTTGTATCTGTACTGGTGAGTAATGGCGTATTATGTATGGAACTGGCTGGTGATGGATAATCTGTTCCTGATTATTTGATGTAATGGATGATCTATTATCGATAATTTGATGTATTTGACTGTACCTGTTTGGTGTGATTGGAAGGGTATTTTTCACGCTTGTGTTTGAAAGCTACCGTGTGTGTTTGTGTGGTATTTCGTACTTTCGATTTTGAGTTTATACAGTCAGTTGTATAGTGCGTGTAGGGTGTTTAACGGAATAGATTCTAAAATCGAGTTCATACAGTAGTTTATATCGTGTGTGTTGTCCTGGGAGTCAGTACAGAAAATGAAGGTCATTGGAATAGTGTGGGTGTGGGAGACAGTGTTCTATCTCCTCATTTATCGCAACACTGTGGAAGGACCCGCCGTGTGTGTTGCCGTTTGTGTTGCCAGGTTAATGTTGCTCTTGAATTTATTTTCCATCCAGCGTTGCCTCCCGTAGTGTTGCTGGGATAGTGGCGATCATGGCCGGTGATTATGTCATTAGTTTGGAAATAATATGATGGTTCAGGCGGCTCCAATGTCAGGTCCATGACAGAACACCTGTTGGTGGAGGTGGTCACTGCCAAAGGTCGGGTCAGGTCAGGTCAGGTCAAGGCTACGTATTGGGTCGGTGGGAGGGAGAGGGGATTGAAGTACTACCCTGTGGTACACCTGTATTGGCCTCTTCACCTTTTTAAAAAGTCCTGAACTCATCTCTCTCTCTCTCTCTCTCTCTCTCTCTCTCTCTCTCTCTCTCTCTCTCTCTCTCTCTCTCTCTCTCTCTCTCTCTCTCCAGAGGTTCGAGAGAGACACTTATTTATTTGTATTTGCAACGAACCTTTGCCCACGCGCTAACCGCCTGGGAAATTGAGATTTACGAAGAACGAGTCGTGGGAGGTACGTGGTTTGTCGTATGTATGAGAGAGAGAGAGAGAGAGAGAGAGAGAGAGAGAGAGAGAGAGAGAGAAAAAAAAAAAACTGTTATTGTCACTGGCGTCCCACATCGGGGATAACATGACTCCGGGAAGGTCAAAGGTCACAAGGTTCACGTGGGTGGTGCACACAAGACCTTGACCTGCCTCTGCCTGGAGGCGAGCTCTGCCTGGACCTGCTGCTGCCGCTTCTATATATATACACACACACGCACACACCTGTCATGACGTCACGGGTGCATCATGCATGACGTATTACGTCTGTAGACGTCACCACCACCGAAGCCCCGCCCCCCTCCTGTCTATATATAGCTGTGGGTGGCGGGGCTGCACCATGAAGGGGGGGAGGGGGGAGATGAGTGGTCGAATGGCACATGACTTTCCATGTGCTTGCTGTGTCAGGGGCGCTGGCAGTCGTGCTTGCTGGCGTGGGACATTAGCGTGGCTTCTGTTGGGGGCGTCCGTGAGGCGAGGTGTGATGCACCGTTAGACGGTGTGTCGTGGTCTGTGTTGAATTGGGTTGTTAGAGCGGTGACGTAGTTTGGGGGGGTTGGTCTAGCGAGGAGGGGTGGAGGGAAGGTTGAAGACATTACACACACACACACACACACACACACACATTTTGGAGAAGGTCAGGTCATGACCTCAGACCCAGTGCTCACCTTGCCGTTCGCGAGTGTAACTGTAGCTATTCGTAGTGGAAAGAAGGATGTCTTGAATATATTATAAATTATGATGATAAATGGGATATGGGCGATAACATTATAAAGCCTGGGAGTACGGCTCCTGTACAGCGGTACCACCCTTGTGTGTGTATATATATATATATATATATATATATATATATATATATATATATATATATACACACACATGTGTATGGGGGTAGGTTGGGCCATTTCTTTCGTCTGTTTCCTTGCGCTACCTCGCAAACGCGGGAGACAGCGACAAAGCAAAATAATAGTAATAATACACACACACACACACACACACACACACACACACACATATATATATATATATATATATATATATATATATATATATATACACGACCCGTGGGAAATTGTTACAATAATGGAATAGCGAATAAAGTCGTCAGGTCATAGGTCGTCAGGTGAATGGACAGCGTGGGGACGATAACCTTCCCTGTGGCTAGAATGAATAGAGTCCATTGTACCCAGAAACCACGGGGAAGCCAGTGGACATTCGCAGAGGCGGCCGATTTTCGGCCTTCCGTCCCGGGGTTATAAAGTCGGTAGTCCTCTGGCGAAAGTGTTATGTGTGGCAGATGTGTGGAGTCGTGTGTGTGTAGGGGACTTTCAGCCTTATTTATAGAGAACATAGTAGCTAGAGTTGTGTGTTCGTCCTCCGCTTCCGCCGTGTTGGATCTTGTGGATTTAACTCCCTCTTGCCTGGGGGAATTAACCCCTTGAGCACGACGACACGACCCTTGAGCGCGACGACACTACCCTTGAGCGCGACGGTACGACCCTTGAGCGCGACGACACAACCCTTGAGCGCGACGACACTACGCTTGAGCGCGACGGTACGACCCTTGAGCACGACGACACAACCCTTGAGCGCGACGGTACGGTTCGATTTCTCAGAATGGAGCCACTGTCTTGCTGTCTTACCTGTATACATACAGCACTGTCTGTCTACATGTCTGTGTATCTGCATGTCTGTCTGTCTACAAATCACTATATTTCTGTATCTATTTATCTGTCTACTTGTCTTTCTGTCTATATACATATGTCAGTCTGTCTATCGGTCTCTCTCTTCGTCTGTCAGTCTCTCTAATCTATCTATATGTATCTGTTTATCTATCTCTCTTTAAGGACACTTGATGCAGACTCTTGAGTTTACTTAGGTCTCTTGTTCACCAATCATTAAGGCTTTCGCGCTTGTCTCCGTGGTCCTTAAAGCTGAGTTTCCTTTGCTCTACCTCCAGCGGGAGGTGAGCATGGTAATTTGGGTCTCATTACACCCTCACGCAGAGTCGATTTTTTTTTATCTTTACCTCCCCGAAGCCGCTGGCTTACCGTCCGGAGATAGTGAAGGAAGAAGCGTCTCAACAACTCTCCCGGGGGCTCGAGGCTTCGGTTCGGGGACTCGGAGCTCCGGACTGGGAAATCGGAGCTACGGGTTGGGGACTTGCGAACTTCAGACTTCAAAGTTGGGAACTAGGAGCAGAGATTGCGTGGTTCGGATCGCCTAGCAAACCAAGGTACCATTTTATGGATCCCCTGCAGCGCTCGGGGAGTAAGCCACGTCCACCGGCAGGGACATTGGGTCTGGAATTATGGTGGTGGCGTCTGTTTTCTGGCCAGGGTGTGGACAGGGCAGTTGAGGTGTGTGTGTGTGTGTGTGTGTGTTTTACGTGTTCTCCGGTGTTGTGTGTGAGCTGGTGAGGCTGTATGATTGTGGAGTGAGAACCCAGGCTGCAGCATCCCCATGTGGATGGGGCAGGGCAAGACAGCTAACGGGTCCAGGGAGGGGAACGTGACAGCCACTGGGCCAGGTGTTTGTCGTGAGTGTGGTCGTACCCATCAGTGGTCGTCGTGGTCGTACCGGTCGTGTGTAGTACGGATGTTGTACCGTCTTGTGATGTCAGATGCGACCATAGACCTTGACGAGCAGCCTTGGTGGTGTGGTGGTGGTGTGTGGGTCAGCAGCCTCCCGGAGGACGCTCTCCAACCCCCCACACCCCCGGGAGAGAGAGAGAGAGAGAGAGAGAGAGAGAGAGAGAGAGAGTCTTAGAGGCGATGGTAGAAATTTGAAGTCATGGACTTCATTTGGTGTGGTTATTGGTTCGTCCTGTACACAGTAGTCACATTGAATATTATCTCCCCCTGAATATTAGTCACTCACAGTTTGATGTATGTAGTCTCCTGAATATCAGTTTCCCCGGAATATTAGACGGTCTTTGAATATTGCCAAGGCTTCAGGGGTGAGTGTGAGAGTATCTGTTTACCTCCTGGTTTACGCCTGTCGTCTCGGGGTGTCGTAAACTCTGTAAACTGCTTGAGTAACAGAACGGCCTTGAGGACGACCTCTGTTGTCACAGGTGCACTTAACCTCGAAGTGTATCAGCTTTGTGTACACTCACAAGTGCGTCGAGTGATGGCCTTGCGCCGCCTGGCCATAGCAATGTGTGGCTGGTAAATAAAGTGAAGAAATTGGAAGATTACAAGGCTTTGACGGGCGTCCCACAAGGGCGGGGCCTTGCTTCGACGGCGCTCTCGCTAAGACATAAGTCTGGTCCATGGTTCGACCCCCCATGTGTCTTAGACATAAGTCTGGTCCATGGTTCGACCCCCCCCCCTATGTGTGTTAGACATGAGTCTGAGGCTCGGAATTAGCTACTGTGTCTTAACTATTATCGTCCTCGTCTTCATACTGGTAGTTATGATGTGAGTAAACGAGGACAGGTGGACAGATAGTGCACACCCGGTGTGTCTGAGATCTGGCTGAAGGCATTATGGGTAATTGTGCATATCTAGTAGGCAACCTCCCCTCACCTCACCCTCCCCACCACTTCTCCCCCCCGGTAATATTGTCCCCCGCTCACCCCCAGGGGACGCCGGTCCACCTCCTGCTCGGCCCCGGTACAGAAGCCTTGGTGTTCGCTGACATTCTTGGGGAAATGGCCACTGTTGCCCCTAGGCCTGGTGAGGGGTGGGGTGGGGGGTAGGGAAGTGGGTGGTCTGCGGTGGGGGGGGGGAGGTTGCTGTGCTAGACCAGGCATGACGTACTGGTCCAAGCTTGACAGGCTGGAACAAGCTTGGCAGGCTGGACCAGGCATGACAAGCTGGAGCAAGCTTGACTTGTTGAACCACGCTTGAGAAACTGGACCAAGCCTGACAAGCTGGACTAGGCCTGACAAGCTGGACCAAGCTTGACATGCTGGACCAAGAAGCTTGATAAGCTGAACCAAGCCGTCAGCGATGTAACTCACTTTGAAAACTGATACGAGAGGGAAAGTTTAAAAAGTTGTGCGAGTGTAAATATTGTAAATGTAAGTGTAAATATTGTAAATGTAAGTGTAAATATTGTAAATGTAATGGTGAACTGATGAACGGCTGGGAGACTTGAGGACAAATTTTGAACTAGTGGTAATTGATTACTGAACGTGTACTTGACGTGCTGTTACCAGAAGCATTCTCTCTCTCTCTCTCTCTCTCTCTCTCTCTCTCTCTCTCTCTCTCTCTCTCTCTCTCTCTCTCTCTCTCTCTCTCTCTCTCTCATATTTATCTAGTTGGAGGCAGGAATTCAGGGGTCATCAGAAGATCCCTTGGATGCGTTGTGAAAAGTTCAACATTTGGAAGGGTTTCGCTTCTCCTCTGCCACAGTAACCTTTTATTTCTCTCTTTCTCTGGGGTACATATTAATGCCGTGCTCTGACGTCACCTCCGGTACATTCTCTGACGTCACTGCTTTTACATGTTCGTGACGTCACTGCTGGAGTACGACATTTTTGGTTTCGTCTCAACACCCCCGGGGTCTCCACAGCCCCCCCCCCCCCCCATGTTTACATGCTGTGGTAGTCCAGTCTTTTCGTGGTGGTCAGGTCACTTGCCCCTTCACTACTATCCATGATGATAGATAATGATAGATCGCGATAGACCGTGGTGGAGTGTGGACCTGGCTGTATATAGTGGCACGGGTGGCGTGGGTAAACATGGGGGCATTCTTATCCTTGATGATCAGTTAAACTGTTTGTGTAATGCGATGCCTGAAGGAACAGCCTGTTGGGGTTTCGTCGGACCTGATAAGGCGGGCCGACGCGTGCAGATAGTGGCGTGCTGGGCGATGGCTCAGCTGTGCAATCGTAGGGGATCTGGGTTCGAGGCTGTGACCCCTAAGGTCGGGTCAGGACATGGCTGCATTACTTCGTTTTCGTTGTAAGATTTTCTTTTTTTTTTTTTTCTATGGGAGTGTTGGTGAGGGGAAGGAGGTGTATTAAGAACAGAACCTGACAAGTGAGGTTTGTGTGTTGGCTGACAGAACGTAACATAATGTAACAAAACACAACCTTTCCAGATTTATCTCAGCCAGACCAACTTTAGCCTAGCCCATCCTATCCTTACCAAGCCTAGCCTAGCCCAGCGTAGCCTAACATTCCCTAGCTTAGTCTAGCCAAACATACCCGAGCCTAGCCTAGCCTAGCTAAACACACCCAAGCCTAACGTAAACCAGTCAAGGCCACACCACCCCATCTCAGCTCACCCTAACCCAACCTAATTCACCATAATCAAACTTAACCCAGACGTTACCAGTGAACCATCCATGTTCCTACTGACCTAACCTAACTTAACACCAGCCAACTTGGCGTCAGTGAACCACAGTGTTCGCAAAATGTCCAACACTTCTGCAGCCTCGCACACGATAAGGTTTCAATATTGTGTACCATTAACCACTCATGTTTTTTTTTTTCATTTTTCGTAATATAAATGATAGGAACTTCCTGTTTTGTGTGTGTGTGTGTGTGTGTGTGTGTGTGCTGCCTCTATCACTACTGTTTGTATACCAGAGGAAACTTGCCTTAACGATATGACCGTTTCCTGCTCAGGACGGGGAGGGGAGAGAGGAAGTGAGTGAGTGAGTGAGTGAGGGAGTCTTAAGTAAACCTTGTCATCACCACAGACTCACCAGCCTCGATATTACTCACTGGGGAGGTATTCCCCGAGTGGCTGGCTGGCTTGAGTAAGTTCATGCCGGGTGTTGTGAGACTTGAAGTGCCTGCGAGAGAGAGAGAGAGAGAGAGAGAGAGAGAGAGAGAGAGAGAGAGAGAGAGAGAGAGAGAGAGAGAGAATATGTTTGATTTTTTCCTGATTATTATTGTCAAACATTGTGTTTACGTATGTTGTCTGATGGAAGTGTTTGATTTAGGGGTAGAACAGGCTGAAGGAAGTGTTTGATTGGGGGGAAAGCAGTTTGAAGGAAGTGTTTGCTTGGAGAAGGAAGTTTGAAGGAAGTGTTTGTTTGGAGAAGGAAGTTTGAAGGAAGTGTTTGTTTGTAATAGGACCAACCAGATGGTGATGTTCTTATCGCTAGGTTGATGATGATGTTACGTATATAGATAATGTTGGGTCTGGTCGAAGTACCCGCCCAGGACACTGGTCGAAGTACCGGCCCAGGACACTGGTCGAAGTACCCGCCCAGGACACTGGTCGAAGTACTCGCCCGGGACACTGGTAGCTTTCGAGGTCTTCCTGAGTGTCGAGATGTGGTATGAGCCCCCCTCACGGAGGTCGTTGTTACAGTCCTTGATGCGCGATGGTACGACCCTCGAGCTGGATGGCACGACCCTTAGGTATGATAACGTGGCTGGCCCATCATACTCATGGGTCGTAGTGTCGTCTTGCTGGCATGGGGTCGCTCGCCCAGATCTGGTCCACAACTAACGCCATGTTTCTCTCTCTCTTTCCAGTTCTGTGTGCGAAGAATCTCTCCAAGAAGGATTTTTTCAGTAAGTACCTCCCCAGCGTTGCTGTTTGTGATTACTGTTTGATTACTACTTGATTACTGCATGATTACTGCCTGATTATTGTTTGTGTGTTACGGACACGGTGTTTTAAACCCATGTTTCCCCGTCTCCCAACCTTGTATATATGTACCATGCCTTAACACGTGTGTGTTTGTTGACACACACACACACACACACACACACACACACACACACACACACACACACACGTACACAGGGGACACGTGGGCCTGTCCTACAGACAACTGTGTGGTTACCTTACTCATATCCTCCACGATATCCTAGTACTAGCACCATAAGTCTCCCATACCCTGAGCTGTTGTCATACGCCCCTGAAGGACTTGTTGATACACCGTGGTAATATGTCCCACTCTTCCTAAAGGACTTGTTGATACACCGTGGTAATATGTCCCACTCTTCCTCCGCCTGCCTTCCTGCCTTACAAAGAGACACCCTAGCTGTCTATAGACTCCCCAGGGGCAAAGAGGATGTTAACCCACATCTGTTGTCTGGATTCTGACGCATCCCAGAACAGCAGCTGGGTAAGGTGATCAACAGGATGGAGGAACGCCAAGACACATGCTCACCAACCGTACCTCAGGGCTTGAGGAACAAGCTGAACACGACGTGGTGAACATGTACAGAGAACAGGACAGTGAAAATATAAGTCTGCAGGAGTGTATAACTTCCTGATCATAGGTAGACACATAATCACAAACTGGAAATTACATAGACACATTCACAGAAGAAAATCACACACACACACACACACACACACACACACACACACACACACACACACATTGTGGGCAGTCGGCCTACAGATAGTCCAAGGTGTTCCTCCTCTTCTCAGGGCTGAGTACCTTTGGCTTTGGCATGGGCGTGTTGTGTGTGTGTGTGTGTGTGTGTGTGTGTGTGTGTGGGTACAGACGCAGTGAGCGATACCTCCCTCTCTCGTATCAGGTGTATCAGCGGGCGAGGAGATGGGGATTGCATGACTTGTAGCCTCCGTTGTGTATAGTTTTTCCACCATCACCACCACCACTACTACTACTACTGCTTTTACTACTACTACCACTGCTGCTTGTACTGCTACAACGTCTAGAACACAGTCTAGTTGTCTTCTATACTCAGGAGAAGAACATGTGTGTATTAAGCCAAGAGGCGTCATCTGGCGGTGGTGTGGCTTGGGTAGCGGAGATGTATATCCACCAGCATGGTAGGGTAGTATGGACGTGCATCACGCGCTACTCTCCCTAGTACCACACTTAACTACTCCTCTTGTGTTTCCCTGGACTAACCAATCCTGCCTGGCTGCAACAGCCAGATTGAAGAGAGGGCCAACTCGACGTCGCATTTTGGTCCCACGACCAAGCTTTGAGGTTCGAGAGGCGCCTCGGTAACTGTCTTATGGTAAAGTAGATACGTTTCTGAGAGATAGATTTAAAGTATCTTTTCCCTGTGTACAACGTGTCTGGGTTTCGATCCTGCGTGTCCCTCTCGGGTGTCAGTGTGGGACGTCATCAGCTTCGGTGTCAGATGAAGCTGTTGTCTTGATCTTACGTTCCCCAGAAACTGTTTGTTTATTGCCAACACAGAATGCACTCTGTTGTGTGTGTGTGTGTGTGTGTGTGTGTGTGTGTGTGTGTCAATCGCCTTTGTCCCATGATGGTGTGTGCACGGGCGTTGCACGCGAGTGTGGCTGGCAGCTCGACTGCTGCTGCTTGCTACAGAAGATAGAGACAAAGGAAGAAGCACAACTCACTTGGAACATACGGTAATGCCTGGTTGACCGTCTGCGCCACTGTAAGATGATATCGCCTCTGAGATGACACCAGTGGAGGACGGCAAGGCACCCACCACCATTGATGAAAGTCAAGGTCAACACTGTAAGGTGACTAGTGGTAGGTACCAGTGTCCTGGGCTCAGATGCTGTATTCCACCACTGTAACAACCAGTTACTCTGTCAGAACAGTCAGGGGACCAGTCAAGGGGAGGGTTGTGATAACAGCCTTGAGGTTGCCCAAGGCTCCTCCACCCGAGGCAGTTACCACCACAAACCTGCCGACGAACTGGAGGAGCAGAAGGACTTCATTCCTAAACTTGCTCTCATCCAAGCCAGTTGGATTCGAAAATCTTGGAGGATTTTTACATCTTTCTCTGTCAGGGTGTTTGGTTGTCTTATGTAGGTCTGGGGGTAGAGGCTTCATCGAGAGCAGATCTTAAAAATGCTTAAAAGGTTTAAAAAGAAAGGGGAATGGGGGAGAGAAAGGGGTTATATTATAAGAGTGGCGAAGGAAGTTGGGGTAGACGTGCCCCTTCATAGAGGTACGATGATACGGTCGGTAGGGAGGACGTATGACATGACCTGCCAGCCACCGACCACACACTGATGACCTGAGGCAGTGGGTAGGGTCAGGATGTGACCCCACCTTAGACTGGTCCGGTGGGCTGGGTCAGGATGTGACCCCACCTTAGATTGGTCCGGTGGGTTGGGTCAGGATGTGACCCACCCTAGACTGGTCCGGTGCGTTGGGTCAGGATCTGACCCACCCTAAGCTGGTCCGATGGGTTGGGTCAGGATGTGACCCACCCTAGACTGGATAGAGCACTACCTTGCAGAGCTGGCCCGAGGAAATAACCCTCGCTTATCTGGCCAGACTTCGATGTTCCGGCAGGGAAGACCAGGAAGTGATGGAGTGGAGTGGACGGTTCCTCGGCGCGGCCGTGCTGGGCGAGTCTCCCCTCCAGCGATAGAAAATGGAGGTGCA
The DNA here is from genome assembly GCF_036320965.1 of Panulirus ornatus. Taxonomy (NCBI): domain Eukaryota; kingdom Metazoa; phylum Arthropoda; class Malacostraca; order Decapoda; family Palinuridae; genus Panulirus; species Panulirus ornatus. The sequence continues at coordinate 29,487,378 of NC_092280.1, forward strand.
TTGGAAAACGATATGTGGGTTACATCTTCAGTGGAGTATTGTGGAGGAGAGCGATTAACAAGAGCTGCTCTTGTCGTTGGGCAACCTCCAGCAATCTTTTTTCACGTTCATCCAATCTATCGTAAGACTAGACCCATGAAAGCAAAGAAAACGTAGCGTCGGGACACAAGTACTTGGCGGTTGTGTGTATTGTGACGAGGCTTCACGTGCGCCTTTACACCCAACCAGTAGTTTGAGTTGGTTTGTAAGTGGCGTGGAGGGGTGGTGTTGGTGGAGGGCTGAAGTGCGTGTGTCTTCCTCCACTGGAGGGAGGGAGGGAGGGAAGTGGCGGGTAAGGTGGAGTTGTTTGTGGTGGAGTGCGACTCTGGCCCTCCCGCAACCCATCACAATACCCGCCCTTGTCCCCTGGCCCGCCGCTTGGACGTACACAACCCGCACACACGCACGTAGGCACCACACACACACACACACACACACACACACACACACACACACACACACACACACAGCTGCCTCTTGTACCAGAAGGTAGGAAAAAAAAAGGACGATTATATTATGAGCAATGTAAAAGATATTGAGGATGATTATATTGAAGATGATATTAACAGTGAGCTCCGGAGCAAGGGCGAATTGTGCTGTCTCCAGTGAGGCGTTGGGCTGGATTTTGAGAACCTGCAAGACGAGAAAAAAAAGGAAAAAAATGAAAGTTATTGTTTTTCATTAACTCCTGTGATTAGAAACGTTAGGGGCCTCCCTAGTGAAGGTGTTTGAAAACAATTGTATACGTAAGGATGCAGGGCGCTGCCTCAAACAGCCTGACTGGTTTGAGTAACAGCAGTGGAGCAGGGTAACTTGGTATATGTGTGGCGTTCCTTGCCGTGTTTCAAACATTCATCTGTGTTCTTCCACGTATTGATTATTAACTGCCAAATGGTCAATATAACCGGAATATTATTTGACCTTACACTTCAAAAGTATGTATGTATATTTTACAGGAAAATTTCGCCACGTGATATTTAGAGAGAGAGGTATTGCCATTGTGGTAAATTTCATCTAATTTTCCACGTCAAATTTGTGTATGAAATACTTGACTGTGATTTTGCGGTAATGTGACGAATACGTAATCTGTTTTCATGTTTTGATGGAAACGCGGCCACTGTGTACACCACTAATTTTGACTGTCTACTAATTTTGCGAAGCCATTATGTACCACTGGTTTGGCGTGGACACGCGCATTGTTAATTTGGCGTCGCTCCTGTGTCCACTGCCGCTAATTTGGCGTAGGATTGAGTTACGCCACTGAATTTACAGGCAGATTGAACCGTAGAACTAAGCTGTGTCTACTTAATTCTCTCTCTTGTCACCAGCTTTATTTGAACATATTCTGCTTGTGTCAGCTTTAACCCCATAGCCAAGCTTTATCTGGATAGTCACTATCTGTTGATCAGCTTTAGCCGCGTAGTCACAAGTCCCGTAGCCAAGCTTTTTCAGAAGCGTTGTACTTCTGTCAGCTTGAGCTTCATAACCAGACTCTTCCAGCTTACTTCCTCTAAGATATCATCCACATCGAGTCCCTGTTTCACAGTACATTGACCTCATTACATTTACGTTTACTCGGGTTGAAGGTCATGAACCACTTGGAATTTGTCGAGGTCCCCTTGTAAGCTGATGCAGTCCTCACTCTCTCTCACTTCCCCTTATGACCTTGGCGTCATCCGCAAAACGTATTCAGGTATGGGTTCGATTCTTTATGGCAAGTCATGCGGGTATGGTACATGAAGAAGAGCAGTGGTGCGTGGACCCAACCCTGCGGCATTCCACTGTTGAGGCCAACCCATTTCGGGATGGCTACCCTGGCCATGTGTTCTATGGTTCCTTCCACTAAGATAATCGTCTGACCGTCGGACTAATCTTCCCCTTATTCCAGGCTGAAGGTCCCGCATCTGTCCCATCCTCCTCTGTGGCACGGTGTCAAATGCTTTCTGGCATTCCAATTACAGTTAAATCACACAGCTTCTCTTCCGTCTGAAATGGAGCTCACCCTCTCGTAGAAATGTAAGAGGTTCGTGTGTGTGTGTGTGTGAGAGAGAGAGAGAGAGAGAGAGAGAGAGAGAGAGAGAGAGAGAGAGAGAGAGAGAGAGAGAGAGAGTTATATTAAAGTTGATGCGGTGCGCGAGTCCTGTGTTTGGCTTCACCATTATTGCAGTATAAGCTTGACCCAGTTCCTGACATGCTCCTTTGTCTTCTGCACCTTAACCACGACGGTACAGCCCCGTGAGCACGACGGTACAGCACTATGAGCACGACGGTACGATCCCTTGAGTACGACGGTACGATCTCAGCATCTGGTATGACCGTCAGTACATAATAACGTGACCTCCCGTATAGCAGTGTCCGCACGTTCTTCCCCCATACATCCTCGAGTCATTACGGGTGATTTAAGCCTTAAGAACACCACGGAATTGACCGTCTTTAATCGCCCTGCGAGAGGGGAATCATCCATCGCCTCCATGTTGTTGGTCGGTCGAGGTAGAAGGAATTCGACCGTAAATACAAACAGTAGCAGACGATTGCATCCTTTTGGAAGGTGTTTGTGACAGCAGAGGATAACAGAGACACGGAGGATTAGTGTAGAGATGATAGGATGGCAAATAGATAACGGAAAGAATGCCTGTGAACCTTATCTTATCTACGGAGGCTTAAGTAGAGTCCGTGGTGGAGTGCAAGGATTATTATTGTCGTTATTGCCAGCTTCTCCTGCAGCTGGTCACGTCGGCAGGAGTCAGCTGTGTTGTATTCCCCGGGAGGGGCGGCTGCATCAGACGGTCCGACTGTGCAGTGGAGTGCCAGGCCCCAGCTGGGGCGGTGACGAGACCCCCTCCTAAATTGGGCGGTAAGGTGTACGTGGGGAGAGGCGAACCTACACACTCGCATGTGTGTGTTGTGGGTAGAGAGGCAGGCCTCCTAGACTGAGGTGAATGTGTTGTAGGTAGAGAGGCAGGCCTCCAAGACTGAGGGGAATGTGTTGTAGGTAGAGAGGCAGGCCTCCAAGACTGAGGGGAATGTGTTGTAGGTAGAGAGGCAGGCCTCCAAGAGTGAGGGAAATGTATGTACATGGAGACACGAGCCTCCAGTTTGGAAGGTATGGCACACGCATTGAGACGAGCCTCAAAAATTGAAGTTGAGACGAACGTTAAGAGAGGGACACACAGGCCTCCAAAACTTTACGTACGGTGTACGTGTTTCGAGTCTGGTAGATGAGAGTATGGCTCTGTGGCCACAATACTGTGTTCTATCTACCTCCTCCTTGTCTTTCATCCTCCTACCTCTCCCTCACCTGCCGTCGTTCCTTCCTTCATTCTTTCATACGTATCTCTTGCCTTCTCTGTGATCCTGGGGCTTACGTCCCTCGGCTGTCGCAGACGCTGTAGCCCGGTGTGGTCAGACGCTGTAGTCTTCGGGTACAGGAAATGTTACATTGGTTCCCCCACTCACAAGGTCAGTCTTCTCTGCCACCGGATGTGAACAGTAGTGGAGGCCATTGCCTCACAGTCTGCCTCCTGCACCAGTGTATGAGGTTAGTTGTAGCAGTGGGGCTTCCTGGTATGAGGTTAGTTCTAGCTGTTGGGCCTCACAGTTTATGAGGTTAGCTTTAGCTTTCGACCTACAGGAAAGCTTGGGTCAGTTTTAGTTTTAGGAGTTATGGAAAGTTCGACATTAGTTCAGAACGGAAGGGGTACAGGCACGGTTACTTACAGTCCCAGCTGTAGGGTTACAGGAGAGCTTACCAAGGCACAGCCCCAGCTGTAGGGTTACAGAGCGCGGTGTAGCTCCTGCAACAAGTTGCCCTGGAGATGGCTGGGTACCATCTTCCCCCACCAGACATACGCCAATTACTTGACCAGAATATCTTCTTTTTCTTCAGGGTCCCTTGCTCGAGCGGTCGGCTTTCCAGGACGCAGTGTGTTGTCCTCCCTGGAGTCTAAAGGGAGGAAGTGGAGGCGGGGGGGAGCCTCTCCCAGTCCTCGCAGGATAGTTAAAAATTTCTTTTGTTTTCTGGGACGTTGACGGAGGTAGCCAGTTGTCGGCGGAGTGCCTCACCTTTAAGGTCCCAGCCATCGGCGTCCCGTCTCTGGTGTTTCTGGCTCTGCTGCTGTGCGTCCTTGGCTGAGGGAGGTGTGCTACTGCTAAGGTCACTGATGGTGACCCGAGGTCATCCCTCAGCCTGTCTCAGTCATGTCCTCAAGTCGTTCTTTGGACGTCTTGGTGTTCGGAATGTCTTCGCACGTACATTGTCTTCGTCTGTCTCCTGTCTCCAGCATCCTGCTTTGTACATGTCTCTTACGTGGAAGGTAAATGAGGTCGCAGTGCATGGTACGGGATCATCATGGTCGTCTTCTCTTGGCTAAGTGTCAGCCAAGTCTCTCATGTCAGTGGGAGTCAGCCAGATCCCTCACATCAGTGACTTTCTGGCAAGTTCCTCACAACAATATATGTCAGCCAAGTCCCTCACACCAGTGAATGTCAGCCAAGTCCCTCACATCAGTGAGTGTCAGCCAAGGCCCTCACACCACTGTCAGCCAAGTCCCTCACGTCAGTAAACGTCATCCAAGCTCCCCCTTGAGTAGGGTTGGTGGTCGCGTGTGTTGGCGCTTCCTCTTCATCAGTAAACACAAAGTAACCTTGCCTCTCCCTTCGTCCTCCTCTCACTTGAAGGGGAACTGTTGCTTGTTTGTTTGGGAGGGGAGATGCGTAAGTCAGTAGGCTGTTGGTGGTAAGAAGGAAGGTAGGATGAGGTGTAGTTAGGTTAGGTAGGTGCAGAGGGTTGACTGGGGATGGACAATGACCTAAAGTGTTGGGAGTTTGAAGTCGTCGCTCTCTTTCTCCTCCTGACCCAGTTCTGAGTTGTGGCATGTGTGCCACGCCCCCTCCCACAGCTGCATCACCGCCTCTCTCTCTCTCTCTCTCTCTCTCTCTCTCTCTCTCTCTCTCTCTCTCTCTCTCTCTCTCTCTCTCTCTCTCTCTCTCTCGTTGCAACCCTAGGATCTCTCATGAGCATGTTCTTGGAGTTTTCGACCATAGGAGAACATTGGAACGTCTTCGACCATAGAAGATTGGTACGTCTTCGATCTCCACCTTTAACACCCGGAGCCCAAGACTCTTCAACACCTTGCCATCTGCCACCAGAAACTCCCAGTACAGAAACTCAGGAGTGCACTGTACAGGCAGCTTGGTCGACCAAGGACCCAATCCAGCAGCTTGGGCATCAACCTGGTCTGTGCTGTGAGGGTGAAGACCGTTGAAGACCCCAGGAGGATGTTTGTAGGCAAATAGGAGTCTTAATGTGTTCTGTAGGACATGTAGAAGACATCCAGGAGTGAGTTGATGGAACTGGAAGTAATATAGTGTGTGAGCGACAAAGTCGTCATGGAACATCGAGGCCAGTCTGGAACAAACCTTGAACTAATGTAAAGAAACAGTTTGTTCGGGAATAAGGAAAAGAAAAAAGGGTTTACTTGGGTGTAAACTCTCGGTGAATAAGACAAAGGAATGAAGAAATTATAAAGTTGGGAGTTTTGGTGGAAATTTTAATTAGGTGTTTGTTGTTAGGTAGGCCTACGGACCGCGGGCTCAAATAGTCTGATTGATCAGAGGAACAACTCCCCTGAGCAAACATTTGTAAGTACTGACGAGTCTCCGTAACCGACGTCAAGTTTTAAGTAAGTTACCGGTAAATTTTTTGAGATAAAAGTCGTCGCGTATATACAGTATCTCAGTTGCAGGGGCTGGGCTCTACCCCCGCAGGGAGATCTGGGAGTCATCCTTGCATGTTCCTCATGATCATTCAAGCTGTTTATCCCTGCAGTCCGTAAATTGGTGCTTGCTGTGTAGATATTGATTTGTCTTCAGGGATTTATTTTTCACTGCAAGCACAAGTTCATGTATATATATATATATATATATATATATATATATATATATATATATATATATATATATATATATATTATATGTATAAAACTCCTTTTCCCAGCTCGGCGAGGCGGCATCATAGACAAACAGACAGCGGACTCCTTTGCGTACATCCACACTCGAGCTGTTGTGTATAATGCACTGAAACACTGCTCCTCCCGTCCACAGCCAAGCCACACGGTCTATATCTTGCTTTGCCTTGACCTATTCATGTGTGTCCTGTTGAAGCTCAGGGGCAGCACGTCGCCCCTCATAGGTATATATATACTCGCCTTGGTTCATTCTATCCCATGCACTTCACTTCACCCTCCTGAATCTTCAGGTCCAGTCATACTCCAAAACCTCCTGCCTCACTCCAGTCCTTCCATCTTCTCCATGCGCTCTGCCCCTCCACCTTGCTCCTTCTCCACTTTTAACGCCTCGATCCTGTTTCGTAAATCTCTCCTCACTCATCCTCTCCCTATGCCCATACTATACTCTCACACCTTGGTCATCTCCCTCAGTCATACTCCACTTATTCCTAACACTCCATCGCCTTATCACCCCACCACAGAGCATAGATCGTCCTCAAGGCACTGACTCTCCAGCGTGTCCACACGCTCCCGTTCCTCTCTGCATTCAGGGCCCCTAGGACTCGCATCCATACAACACTGTCGGCATCACAGCGCACTACCTGAACACATGCCCATCTCTGCCCTAACATTCGTTAACCTCTCCTCTGGGCACCGTGGACCGTAGCCTCCCTCAGGCTCGCTGGTTCCATCCCCTGCCATACATACATGTACCGGTCTTCATACCTGGGTGGTTTTTTTTTTTTTTTCATGCTTGACCGTCGTTTTCCGCGTTAGCGAGGTAGCGCCAGGAACAGACGAAGAAAGGCCGCATCCGCTCACATTCGTTCTCTAGCTGGCATGTGTAATGCACCGAACCGCAGCTCCCTATTCAATATATATATATATATATATGATAACACATCCCAGTATATTTATCTATATTATATAAGTTTGTTACATGTGCCGGCACTAGTACAGCTCTGTGTTAAGCGATTCTTTTCCTGCCTTAAATGTCATAAGGCAGTTTACGAGGTGGTTGGAAGCAGCCGACACCAGTCTGGGGGGCGGTTTATAGAGAGAGAGAGAGAGAGAGAGAGAGAGAGAGAGAGAGAGAGAGAGAGAGAGAGAGAGAGAGAGGCAGCAGGAGGGGGTGTTGCGGGGCACAGACGGATGGGGGAGGGGAGGGGGGAGAGGTCTGGAGGAGCGCCCCAAAATAAGAGGCAATTACTGGCCAGGAAAAGTGAAGGAGCTGGGAGACAAAGTGAGAGGTGGGAGACGAAGAGAGGAGGAGGAGGAGGCTGAATACGAAGAGAGAGAGAGAGAGAGAGAGAGAAGAGAGAGAGAGAGAGGAGTGAGAGCTGGCAGTTAGGGGTCGTGGACGGTGTGTCCCATGACTCCAGCACGACTTGTAGCTGGAGGATGTAGTGGTCGTGGTGGGTTGTAGCGGGGAGAGAGACACCCCCCCCCCCTCACCTTCCGGCCGTCGTGGTGGGCAGGGAGCCACATCGAGCCAGGTGGGCCGTACTAACGGTACCTAAGTAATGCCAAGGCGAGTTCGACGTTCACCTGAGCCCGCCGCCCGCCCGATGCCGCAGTACAGCTGATGCTGCGAGTTTTTATACCTCCCATGTATGGCGGGACCGGCAGGGCTCCTACACACCCTTCTCTCTCTCTCTCTCTCTCTCTCTCTCTCTCTCTCTCTCTCTCTCTCTCTCTCTCTCTCTCTCTCTCTCTCAGCAGTGCCTCCGTACACCACCGTGATACTGGACAGCGTTGGTCGCTCCGTTTTCTAATTTCCTCTTCCTCCGTATGTTCACGTGATGAGCTCCTCTCACGTCTCTTAACTCTGGACGTCTACTTGTGGTTCATGTGGTTTGCCACGATGGTTTTGAGTGGAGCCAATGTCATGTTATGATACGCCATTTTTATTGGATTTAGAATTGCCCAACTTTCTGAGATGGTGTTGGTTGGTGGAAATGGTGTCAGTATTAATGCGTCTGTAATGCTGGGGTTGTTTTGTGAGTGCCCTTGACATAAATCTTTTCCCATCTGGGGCTGTAAATGTCCTTGGCATGCACATCTGGTCGTACATGATGCTGTAAATGTCCCTTGAAGTAAGTTTGTCTTCGTTGTGGATGCCGTTCGACACATGCAGATGCGCCCCCTGGATCAGATAAACGTCAAGAGTGTGTACTTGGTAATCTGCCTCGCCATGTTACAACACATGGGTTACCCAGATGAAGGGGTGATAGTCGCAGACAGACGCGCGGACATTTAGCCTTCACACACTGCTCGTACTCCAGCGTGAGGTGTACTTACTTACTGTAAGAAGGATGGGAAGAAATCCCGGGTGTGCTAATACAGTAGGATGACCTAGGAAGGTGGTCACACACCAGGACAATCTCATGAAACGTTAATCATGGATGCACGTGTGACACAACAAGCAGGAGGATGAGATCCCGTGTGTGTGTGTGTGTGTGTGTGTGTGTGTGTGAGTGTGTGTAGTGTAAGTGTGTGTGTGCTGACACTTCATAATGCAGGTCATGTAACACTTGTCATTGATTATATAATTCTGGCGGCCTCATTTCTGCTTATGTAGCTTAATACAATGCCAGGTGGAGGATTTATTGTAAATAGCTGATGCAGGTATTGCCCTAGTGTAAATTATTTTACAGCTGTGGTGTGCGTACGATTCATGTGTAAATTATATTATTTTATTGCTTTACCGACTTAGTTTGCGTCATTTCTCCGCTTATATTATTTACAGTGATTATGCGCCTGAAAATATTAAATGTAAATTGTGTTAATTAATTCGTTTATGTTCCGTATATGTTTAATGTATTGGTGTTAGTTCTATTTTTGCTTGTATGCAGTAAAATCTTGTTTATGAATAAGAAATAGTGTCCGGTGTGTACTAAATGAGCAGTTATACATCTTCCACATATGTGCAGCAGACACTGTTGGCTGAAGTGAGGGATGAAGTATGTTTGATGTGTTTCAGAGCAGATGTGTGGGGTTAACATGTGATCCCGGTGGTGAACTGGCTCTCAGGTTCCTCAGGTGATGTTACTGTGTTATTTTCAGGTACCTATAATATCTGTGAGGTCGATCTCGTCCAATGGAATTAGATACCCTGTCTGTTTAAGCTTTTGATGATGTGCATTTGTCTTTCAGGTGTGTCAGATGCATTCAAGCTTTATATACTCATATGTTTCATGCTTGCCGGGTATATTTAAGCTTTATATACTCATATTTCATGCTTGCCGGGTATATTCAAGCTTTATATACTCATATGTTTAATGCTTGCCGGGTATATTCAAGCTTTATATAATCATATGTTTCATGCTTGCCGGGTATATTCAAGCTTTATATACTTGTGTGTTTCAGGTCTGCCGGACCCCTTCGCCAAGATAAGCGTGGAAGGGTCAGGACAGTGTCATTCCACCGACACTTGCCGGAACACCCTCGACCCCAAGTGGAACCAGTACTACGACCTGTGAGTACTTGACTTCCTCGTCTCCCCAGCCTCTCGTGTACTCACGTCTCCTTGTGAGTCTGACTTCCTCATCTCCCCAGCCTCCCGTGTACTCACGCTTTCTTGTGAGTTTGACTTACTCATCTCCTTAGCCTCCCGTGTACTCACGTCTCCTTGTGAGTGAGTCTGACTTCCTCCTCTCCCCAGCCTCCCGTGTACTCACGTCTCCTTGTGAGTGAGTCTGACTTACTCATCTCCCCAGCCTCCCGTGTACTCACGTCTCCTTGTGAGTCTGGAAGCAATGCGTCATTTGGTGGCTTTTAAGGAAACGTTTTACTTATGTTGGGTGTCATTCAAGGGGAAAAAGATAAAAGGAAAATAATTGGTTCGTGATTTTGGTTCGGAAGTGAAGAAATCTGGTTATTGTATTGGTCGTACGTCCGACAGTGTTGTAAAACTGGCCGATCGTCTCGCATACCCTCGCTGCCAGTCGTGTGTGTGGAAAAACTGTCCTACCCCCATGGACAGTCGGGGGTCGTGATGAACTCTGATTTTTTTTTTGCGTCAGCATTTAAAGGGCAGATATAGGTTGTGTGTGTGTGTGTGTGCTTACGTGAGTAGACTTATTATTTAAGATCATCTTTTTCCTGTGTGGATAAGTGTTGAGGTGTGGCCTTACAGGACGTGAGGTTGAGCAGAGCCGGGGTTATATGATACGGGGGGGGGGGACCTCGTGAGCTGGGGGGGGAAGAGGGATGCTGGTGGCTTCCTCGGGGTTGGGGGGGGGGGGCGCTGGTGTCCTGGGGGATGTGGCCCCATCTTAGGAGGTGGGTGGGAGTGTGTATGGTCCGGTGTTCCTGGAGTAAGTCGTTAGGAAGGTTTGGCCTCTCCTCGCTCCCACTGCCTCCTCTCTCTCTCTCTCTCTCTCTCTCTCTCTCTCTCTCTCTCTCTCTCTCTCTCTCTCTCTCTCTCTCTCTCTCCCTCTCTCTCTCTCTCTCTCTCTCTCTCTCTCTCTCTCTCTCTCTCTCTCTCTCTCTCTCTCTCTCTCCCTGGTAGGTAAGGCCCGTGAGGAGAATCAGTGAAACCCGACCTTACCAGATATCTGCCGAGCCGTACCCGACTGGCCAGGAGGAGGCCAGGTCGTGGAGGAGGGTAGTATGCAAGACGTATGACTCCCCGCCACGAACAGTTCACATTTCCAGTTCCTCCCTGAGGGGGCTCGTTTAACGGGCAGCGCCCCCTATATCCTGTGTGGGGACTCCCCGACACAAGACGGTGCTGTACGATTGATGGCATGACATTGATGGCATTAACTTTGTGTCCTGTTCATCAACCAATGTCGAAGAACAGCTCTGGTGGCCTAGAGGAATAGCTGACGAACTCCTGTGCCTGACGAAGGTGTGGGCGAAGCTGAATTGAGAGAGAGAAGAAGACCCGCAGGAGATTATCCGAAGAAGTACTGGGAATGTAGAGGGAAAGATGGAAAATGAGGGGAAGATGATGATGATTGGAGCTGTGGGTTTTGATTGTCCTGGGATATTAGTGTGAGGTCTGTGGGACGAAGGAATGAGGGGGCTGAAGAAGTGTTTGCGATGATCAGGGACTGTCCAACATACGCATCTCGCGACCACTTGTATCTGCAGCGGTGTTGTACGCGTGAGAATCATTGAATACGATGATGGGGAAATTGATGTCATGTATGATAGATAGATGTAACATGAAGCTGATGTATGGGCTTCAGTAAGAAGATAGACACGACTGAAACCCGGTTTTGTGGCTGCGGGTCAGAATGCAGAGATGGTCAGCCCCTTGAGAATATGGCACTGCGAGCGAAGCTTAGAAGTTAGGTGTGTCTGGTGCGCGGCTGAGGGTCTGTCTGTACAGTAGGTGGCTGCCGGGAGCTTGTGGCGCAGGTGTGGTAGCCTGCAGGAGGCGGTGGTGGTCAGGGGAAGGATGGAGTGTGGAAGTTTGGAAAGACTGAAACTCGTGCAGATGTTCTTGTGTTCAGGGTGTGTGGTGGTGGTTCCGGTGGGTGTCTGTGGTAGCGGAGGGGCGGGGGGCGATGGTGAAAGCTGTGGTGGTTGTGGTTGTGGTGGTGGTCGCGGAGGTCAGGCTCCATCCGCGGAACGACGCCGGGGAAACAGGTGGTACAGCAGCGACAGACGGTCGTAATGGGCGCCGCTGGAGGGGGAGGTGGGGGTGCTGGCCCAGTTTATGGAGCGGGGGTGAGGGTGGGACCACGTGTGGTAGGGACGAACCACCGGAGACGTGGTGGTGGACGACGGTGTGGTGGCCGTGGTGTGGGCAGACTGGTGCGAGGTGTTGGTACGATGCACCGGTGCGGACCAGCCTGGAGGATGGTGGCTGTGAAGAACAGAATAGGAAAATAGAAAATATAGGAACATTGGTGACCCGACGATGAGGGTCAGAGGGTGGCAAGGGTACAGACGGTGGCAGGGTAGAATGTTGGCAGGGATGAGAGGTCATTGGACTGAGGAAGGTAGGAGCTTGTTGGTGTGTGTGTGTGTGTCCGTGCGTGTGCACGTATGTGTGTACGTGTGTGTGTGTGTGTGTGTGTGTGTGTGGATGAGTCAGCCAGGGAGCCGGGCCGGGCTGGGCCCACCATTGATCTCGTTCCGAGGCCTCCCGAGCTGCTCCTGCTGGCGAGGGACACCCCTCCTGCTGGTGAGGGACACCCCTCCTGCTGCTCCTGCTGGTGAGGGACACCCCCACTCCTGCTGTTCCTGCTGGTGGTATTGTTGAGTGAGGGTCAGGTCAGAGGTCAGGCCAGGTCATCAGACCCAGGGGCGGCTCAGCCTTCCTGAGTACAGTAGCAACACAAATATCGAACCAGATTTTTGCATCATTTTTCAGCGACGTTTAGGTCGGTGTGTACATCATGGTGCGAGGGTTGGCTGTGGGATGACTTCATATGTGGCTGGGATGCTGTTTGGGATGGGATCTTTGTGGGATGACCTCGTCATCTGTGGCGGTCCACCTAACCAATAATGGAGGTTGCAGACCCAAATATGATGAAGTTATCCTCACAGTAGATTTGTTTGATTATTTTCATCATCTTTTCCTTTAAATGATAAACACATAAGATATTGTATATTACAGAAGAAATTATTATAGATATATATTTATTCTGGCCTTATAGGAAGCCAGTTAGGAAACATGATTGCATTTACCACTTGAATACACTCGCTCCTTGGCATGTTATCATCTCTGCTGTTGGAAAGCTGATTTATCCTTGAGTCCAGACTCCCTCCCAGTGACGAGAAATGACTGTAGGACGCAGCGTGTCCCCTCCTCTCCACTGAGGTCCTCCGTCGTGGGTGGAGGGTGGCGGTGGAGGCGCGGGTGGCTGGAGAGGAATGTTGTGGTGGCGCTGGGTGGTTGGTGGTGGTGTAAGTCTGGGCCCCACTGTTGTGGTGCCTCCTTGTGTACACCACTGTTCTCCAGTGGGGACCCAGGGATTCCCAGGGTCGGGTGTTCTGTCCTTGTACATCTATCCCATCCCATACTACCACTTTACCACATCTACCTCTGCCATACTACCGCTGTACCACATCTACCTCTGCCATACTACCGCTGTACCACATCTACCCCTGCCGTACCAGGTGTTAGGGTTGTGTAACCCGGCGGTTGTTAGCCTGGTGCCTGTGCAGACGCACCCAAGAGCTGGGCCGTGTCTACCTGAATCATCACACAAATATTTACGCACATCCTGAAGAGGAAGGAAGGGAGCCACCCCCACCCCCACCCATCTGCTCTTACCTTACACTCACTTGCCCTCACAAGCCTTGCCTTAAACCAGCGACTGCGGAAGATGCTGTCTTCGTATAGCAGAAAGCCTTTTTTTGGTGCTGTGTTGAAATGTTAGGTTTAGGTTATTGTATTGGATACAGTTACCGTCGTGCTCAAGGGTCGTACCGTCGTGCTCAAGGGTCGTGCCGTCGTGCTCATGGGTCGTGTAGCCGGACCTAAGGGATCGATCCCGCTTACTGTTCACTGAATTTCGGGTGGATATCTGATGTGTGGTGTCCGGGGACGTGGTGGTTAGGTTAGGTTACCTACCGTCTGCTGGACGGGTGACGGGAGGAGGTGATCACAGACAGACAGGCAGTTAGGAACTCTCTCTCTCTCTCTCTCTCTCTCTCTCTCTCTCTCTCTCTCTCTCTCTCTCTCTCTCTCTCTCTCTCTCTCTCTCTCTCACACACACACACACACACACACACACACACACACACACACACACACAGGAGCGAGAAAGTGTAACTCTTCCAAGTGAAGGCTTCTGAATGGGGGGTCCGTCCAATACATCCCCCTTAGGAGACGGTAAAGGGAGGTGGTGTTTTAAAGGTGTAGTGATGGCTGGCGTTCTTGGTTGATATATATTTACCCATCACGCCTCTGGCCATATAGGTGCGATATATTATCATATCTTTTTCATCTAATGCAGGAGTTCTTGCCCACGGGTTCTTATGTAGATCTCCGAGGTTGCGCTACACTCAGTAGCAGGGAAAGGATGGACTCTTTGAAGCGTGAAGGTCTCTGACGGGGATATATTTTGTTTCGTCAATTGACAGGGTTGAAAAGGGCTTCCCAACACACACACACACACACACACACACACACACACACACACACACACACACACATATATATATATATATATATATATATATATATATATATATATATATATATATATATATATATATATATATATATATACCGTAAACAGCGGTACGGGATAAAACATTTCCGGGTGACAATTTGTCTTGGTGAAAGAGGCGGCGGGTGTGTGTGTGTGTGTGTGTCTGTATGTGGGTGTTAGGAAGCCCTTCCAATAGTGTCGTGGTGCGGGGTGCGAACCAAGGACCTCCCCATGCTGGCGCGAACCTTACACCTCTCAGCCACGCGTCAGCAGACGGCATTGTCGTTTATTTCAAAGGTTTCTGGTGTTGGGAGGGTTCGTCGTGTGTCGTAGCAACCTGGTTGTTTTTTTTTGGGGGGAGTGTGGTTGTGTGTGCCAGTGTTGGGACGGTCGGGTTCTATTGGTGTGGTTGACGCGGGCGTGGTGTTAGGGAGTTGGTTGCATGTGGTGGTGGAGATGGTGGTGGTGGTGAGGATCGCAGGTCTAGTGGGCTGTCACGCTGATGGAGTTGGTTGATCCGCCATAATCACCACCATTCCCTCGGTGACATGTTGGTGTTTCATTAAGCTGACGCAGCAGACAGAGGACGTTCCATCATCAGATCCTCCAGCTACCCCGTCTCTACATTCACCGTAGACTGGAGGAACTTGGGACTCCCTCCACCTGAACTCAAGAACATCTGCACAACCTTTTGTTCTCCCCAGACCCTCCACCACCCTCCCTCCCTCCACCCGCCTGCCTGCCTGCCTCCCCCACTGCCTGGTCTTCCTCCCTCCCCACCACACACCAGTGAACTACTAGACAGTGTACAGAGAACAGCATGCAAGATCATCCCCGGTCCCTCATACATCACTGTGTACCGAGGTGCTCAACACCCTGCTCCTCCCAACTCCCCTGCCATCATCACCTGGACCTCATCCCACAGCTTGGCAAGAAGTTAACTCCTCCGTGCTCGCCGCCACCGTCACCTCTTGCCACTGGAGATCCCTCGTCCCCGAGTTGCAGTTCAACACCACAACCGCATCGAGCGTTTCTCGTCTGGTACAGACCTCCACAGGAACTACTGCATCCACCACCACACCACAGCTACCACCACACCACACCACAGCAGGCGTGCCTGGGAACCCAATATGACGTCATCGACCCATTCATTGATTTTTTTTCTTTAAAGTCCTAACCTTAGGTAGGGGGCGGGGGGCGGGGGAGGCTATGGCCGCCTTCCCCCTACCGCTGCTGCTGGTGCCTGTACCCCACCCCCTCACCCTGGGGCTTATGTCATGATGCGTTGGGGTCCGCGTGGTGAAGCGTGGGTGGTGGCGTGGCGTGGCGTGGCGTGGGCCGCAGCAGCAGTACCGCCGGGGTGGGAATGTCGTAGGTCAGGCTCCTTCACTGGGGGCTTAATGATAGGAAGTCACCCCCGCTCCTCCCTCCTGGATGTTGGGGGGGGGGAGACCGGAGGAGGAAGGAGTGGGTGAGGGGGGAGGCAGAAGAGGGACAGAGGAAAGGACGTTTTGGCAGAGGCGTATCGCAGACTGAGCCTTGTGTGGTTGATATATATATATATATATATATATATATATATATATATATATATATATATATATATATATATATATGTGTGTGTGTGTGTGTGTGTGTGTGTGTGGAGAGGAAGGGGAGGGGATTCTTGGATGGTGGAAGGTGTGTGTGGGGGGGGTGGGGATGATGGAGGACGGAACGGCTTCCGGTCCAACACCTGCCTGGGTCCCCAGGTGACTGAGCTGGGGTGGCGTCTCCCCCCCCAGGTGACTGAGCTGGGGTGGCGTCTCCCCCAGGTGACTGAGCTGGGGTGGCGTCTCCCCTCCAGGTGACTGAGCTGGGGTGGCGTCTCCCCCAGGTGACTGAGCTGGGGTGGCGTCTCCCCCCCCAGGTGACTGAGCTGGGGTGGCGTCTCCCCCCCAGGTGACTGAGCTGGGGTGGCGTCTCCCCCCCAGGTGACTGAGCTGGGGTGGCGTCTCCCCCCCCAGGTGACTGAGCTGGGGTGGCGTCTCCCCCAGGTGACTGAGCTGGGGTGGCGTCTCCCCTCCAGGTGACTGAGCTGGGGTGGCGTCTCCCCCCCAGGTGACTGAGCTGGGGTGGCGTCTCCCCCCCAGGTGACTGAGCTGGGGTGGCGTCTCCCCCCCAGGTGACTGAGCTGGGGTGGCGTCTCCCCAGCTCGATGTGGTTGGGATAACAAAATGCAACTCGGGGACGAGAGATCTCTGGTGTCAGGAGGTGACGGTGGCGAAGCATACAGCCAGGTGAGGGGCTGGAAGGTGGCGATGATCCCCTGGGAAGTGTATACTCAGCCTGACGATGCCCACTGAGGTATACTCAGCCTGGCGATGCCCACTGAGGTATACTCAGCCTGACGATGCCCACTGAGGTATACTCAGCCTGGCGATGCCCACTGAGGTATACTCAGCCTGACGATGCCCACTGAGGTATACTCAGCCTGGCGATGCCCACTGAGGTATACTCAGCCTGACGATGCCCACTGAGGTATACTCAGCCTGACGATGCCCGCTGAGGTATACTCAGCCTGACGATGCCCACTGAGGTATACTCAGCCTGACGATGCCCACTGAGGAAGTATGAAAGCCATGGAATGAGACATTAACCCAAGTACAATGTATGACTCATTATTACCGTGTGTATACATCCTTGGTATGTTCATATACATGTCGATGTGTATGAACCCGTAGGTGTTTATATACATGTCAGTGTGTATACTTACATGGAATGTATACATGGCGAGGTTTGTTTGCTTGTTGAGGCGGGCTGGTGTGTTATCTGAGGGATGATGGGGGCGATGATATGATGGGGCCGAGTGCTGGATGGGTGATGGGGGCGATGATATGATGGGGTAGAGTGCTGGATGAATGATGGGGCCGAGTGCTGGACGGGTGATGGGGCCGAGTGCTGGATGGGTGATGGGGGTGATGTTGATGGGGCCGAGTGCTGGACGGGTGATGGGGCCGAGTGCTGGATGGGTGATGGGGGCGATGATATGATGGGGCCGAGTGCTGGATGGGTGATGGGGGCGATGATATGATGGGGTAGAGTGCTGGATGAATGATGGGGCCGAGTGCTGGATGGGTGATGGGGGCGGTGATATGATGGGGTAGAGTGCTGGATGGGTGATGGGGGCGATGATATGATGGGGTAGAGTGCTGGATGAATGATGGGGCCGAGTGCTGGACGGGTGATGGGGCCGAGTGCTGGATGGGTGATGGGGGTGATGTTGATGGGGCCGAGTGCTGGACGGGTGATGGGGCCGAGTGCTGGATGGGTGATGGGGGCGATGTTGATGGGGCCGAGTGCTGGATGGGTGATGGGGGTGATGTTGATGGGGCAGAGTGCTGGATGGGGTTACATGGGGGTTGATGATTAGGCGGGCATTAGGTACAGACTATCAGATAAGGCTGTGGCTGGCCTGGCTGGCTGCCTGGCTTCCTGGCTGGCTGGCCTGGTTGGCTGCCTGGCTTCCTGGCTGGCCTGGCTGGCTGGCTGGCTGGCTGGCCTGGCCTGGCCTGGCCTGGCCTGGCTGGCTGGCTGGTTGGCTGGCTGGCCTGGCCTGGCCTGGCCTGGCTGGCTGGCTGGTTGGCTGGCTGGCCTGGCTGGCTAGCTGGCTGGCTGGCCTGGCTGGCTGGCTGGCTGGCTGGCTTGGCTTGGCTGGCCTGGTTGGCTGCCTGGCTTCCTGGCTGGCCTGGTTGGTTGGCTGGCTGGCTGGCTGGGCTGGCTGGCTGGCCTGGTTGGCTGCCTGGCTGGCTGGCTGGCTGGCCTGGCTGGTTGGCTGGCCTGGCTGGCTGGCTAGCCAGGTAGGCACGCGTGACGGCTCCACTGCTGATATGTAAATTAGAGCAGGTGATTACCGGCGGCGGTGACGTGTGCCGGCCCGCGGGCGCACCCCCCCATCCTTCCCCTACCTGGCGCACACACACACACACACACACACACACACACACGCGCGCGCGAGCGCTGTGACGCTGGTTGGCCAGAATGGTGGATGGGAAGAGAGAAAATCCGCCCGAGTCTCCAGTTTAAAGTAGATAGAGATAGAGAGATAGGTAGAAAGATTATTTTTCGTGCGTTCCTCTGCTGTAGATAGATAGATGTATGGATTATGTTGGTAGAAAGGTACGTGGATGTTCTCGAGCTTGTGGGAGAGAGCCACACGCACGTGCAGGGCAGCGATCAGAGAGAGAGAGAGAGAGAGAGAGAGAGAGAGAGAGAGAGAGAGTCAGAGCTGCACATCTGTGACTCCAGGCACACTTGTCATGGGGGGTGAGAGGCAGACCTGTGTGTGTGTGTGTGTGTGTGTGTGTGTGTGTGTGTGTGTGTGTGTAGGGGAGGAGGAGGGAGGGAAGGCTTTCGTATGATGTCCTTTGTCTCGTCCTCGAGCAAGATCTCGTCGTAGGGAGCAGTCTCTCTCTCTCTCTCTCTCTCTCTCTCTCTCTCTCTCTCTCTCTCTCTCTCTCTCTCTCTGGGTGAAGTCGTCCCGGGAGGGGGGTGTTCAGGGCTTTAACCCCCCCCCCCGCGTCATGTGGGACCTGCCCGTTTGTCCAGGGCTGGATTATTGTCGTTGTGTGGTCTTGTGTTCTTTATTTTATTACCTGGTCGTCCCGGGTGGTGTTGCTTGGTTGGGACTCTGTTGCTTGGTTAGGACTGTTGTCTGGTTAGGGTTCTGTTGCTTGGTTAGGACTGTTGTCTGGTTAGGGTTCTGTTGCTTGGTTAGGACTGTTGTCTGGTTAGGGTTCTGTTGCTTGGTTAAGACTGTTGTCTGGTTAGGGTTCTGTTGCTTGGTTAAGACTGTTGTCTGGTTAGGGTTCTGTTGCTTGGTTAGGACTGTTGTCTGGTTAGGGTTCTGTTGCTTGGTTAAGACTGTTGTCTGGTTAGGGTTCTGTTGCTTGGTTAGGACTGTTGTCTGGTTAGGGTTCTGTTGCTTGGTTAAGACTGTTGTCTGGTTAGGGTTCTGTTGCTTGGTTAGGACTGTTGTCTGGTTAGGGTTCTGTTGCTTGGTTAAGACTGTTGTCTGGTTAGGGTTCTGTTGCTTGGTTAAGACTGTTGTCTGGTTAGGGTTCTGTTGCTTGGTTAAGACTGTTGTCTGGTTAGGGTTCTGTTGCTTGGTTAGGACTGTTGTCTGGTTAGGGTTCTGTTGCTTGGTTAGGACTGTTGTCTGGTTAGGGTTCTGTTGCTTGGTTAAGACTGTGTTGTCTTGTTAAGGTAATGTTGTTTGGATAACGATATGGTGTACTGCTAGGGCACAGTTGCTTGGTCATAACCCTGTGTTACTTAACATTTGACTTGAACCACAAAGGAGGGTCAGGTCAGAAGCCAGGCCATGGTACCCAAGGGTCGTATCGTCTTGCTCAGGGGTCGTGCCGTCGTGGTCAAGGGTCATAGCGACGTGCTCAGGGGTCGTAGCGACGTGCTCAAGGGTCGTACTGACGTGCTCAAGGGTCGTGTCGTCGTGCTCAAGGGTCGTGCCGACGTGTTCGAGGAGTGAAGTATCTTGCGTATGGTAATTAGGTCATCTGTGTCACAACTGTTATCACACGAAAACGGATGTGGCGCCAGAATGGACCGGAAGGACCGCTGGGAGCTGCCGACTGGCCTTGACTGGTCCACCTGGCCCGGGATGGGTATCCATCTTTGGTCCAGCCCCCACCAGCTGGTACTGAAGGGGTCCAGGTGTGGTCCAGCTCCCATCCCCTGGTACTGGAGAGATCCAGGTGTGGTCTGTCAACACCGCCAGATGGGTTAGACCCAGTCTTTCCCCTCTCACTCCCCCTGCCCTCTCCTCTCATTCTCCCTGCCCTCTCCTCTCATTCTCCTTGCCCTCTCCTCTCACTCCCCCTACCCTCTCCTCTCACTCTCCCCGCCCTTTCCTCTCACTCTCCCTTCCCTCTCCTCTTACACCCTCCCTGCCCTTCCACGTCCTCTCCCTGCCCACCGACACCTGTCAGCCCTCTCACGTCCTCTCATCCCTCTAGTACTCTCTCCCTGCCCTCTCACCACCTCTCCCTGCCCTCTCACACCCTCTCCCTGCCGATAGGATTGAGGGATTACTCGAGTGTAATCCGGTTTGACCGCGTGCTGGGGTGGGTGGGTGTTGCTGCACCGCCCCTCCCCCCACATCAGCCCTCCGTGGACTCGGGTTCTTTTCTTTCTCCCCCGGAGGCTTCAGAGGGGTCTATCTTAGGGGCTTCACACGGGCCTCCCTTGGAGGACTCTGGGCGGATCCTCCTTGAGGTTGCACACGGTTCCCTGGCGGCTTTTACACGGCGTCCACCCTGGAGGCTTGCCCCGGGGGACGTGGTCTGGTCGTACCACATCTTCAGCGGGTCGTCGTGTCGTGTCGTCGGTGTGGTGTCGTAGTAGTGTAGCGGGCTGGCTGGCTGCCACACCACGGCTCCCGTCGTTCCTGGATGTTGGCATCATGAAATCGTACACCCAACACGACCACCTCGGCCTGTGTGGTCGTGCGGAAATAATACTCTCATGGCCTTCCTGACACCTGACCCCCTCCGTCGTCTGACATTAACCTCGTATGACCTTATGATAGGTAAGGTCACATGCCAAGGACCTGGGCAAGCAGACGACACTGACCTTCATAACGGAAGGTCGACCAGCATTTGACCGGCTGTCGGGACGTGGTCAACCTGGCTTGCTTTATAGATACCTCGTACAGCAGTTAGTCAGTCCACTGGCCCAGAACAAGATGGCCTACATCTGTGAACGTCCACACTTGTGATTCCTTGCTCGTATCTCTCCAGCTGGGGCTCGGTGATGGTCTTTCTATCCCATGGCTTCCAGCAGGGTCTCCATTTGAGATCGTTATCGCCCCGTCCTCTGCCACAGTTCCCCCCACAGGATATCGGCTGTGCCTCCCATCCCTGTGGCACAAACACGAATTCGGCAGCTAATCTGCTTGCTATCCGAACCACGGGACCCCAACCGTCTCTTTTCGGCCCCGTACCGGCGGCAGAACTGTGGGACCCATCTATTACAAAACCTCAGGACCTTAGCGCGCCACCTCTCCTATAGCTGCACCACGAGACCCCAGGCAACTCCTGCTACTCCTGCCTACATCATCCTAATCTACTTGACTTTTTTTTTTTTTTACTAAATTCTGCTCCACTTACAGCTGCTTGATCAGAGGTACGTCACCTTTGTGTTTACCCGAGTCTATCGCAGTCGTTTCCGTACCTGTTCCACAGTCCTCGCCATTATAACATAGTCGCTGATGTCACCCGTCTCAAGGGCTTCACAGCTGGTTAATGGTAAGCAACCCAAGGGGCTTCACTTGACCAGCTACGGAGCGTGGGTACAGGTGGTTTGTTGTGGTGGCTGAGTGCACCTGGACCTGTGAGAGGGGCCTCTCCTCGCGCTACGACTCCTGCCTTGTAGCTAAATGTGGTCAAGTACTGTCTGTCGTGGGCCACATTGCCTCGACGGACCGTCCTTCACTCCACCCACGCGTCGGGCCTGGCCGAGGAGGGAGTGAGGGAGGGTGCGATATTTA
Source organism: Panulirus ornatus (assembly GCF_036320965.1). NCBI lineage: Eukaryota > Metazoa > Arthropoda > Malacostraca > Decapoda > Palinuridae > Panulirus > Panulirus ornatus. The sequence continues at coordinate 29,509,088 of NC_092280.1, forward strand.
CTACCAGACCTTCCCCGCACCACCACCACCACCACTTGAAGACGCCCTCAGATAACCCAGAAATGAACGGAGACACTCGTCTCCGTGACACGGCCTCAGTTAGCAGAGCACCGAGACACACTCGCCTCCGTCATTGTGGACGGCCGCAGTCGCTGCTAACGGATCCAGATTCACTTACAGCGGCCTCAGAATCGCCAACATGGAGCCAAAGTCACTAACAGGGCCTGAGGTTGGAAGCAGGTTAGCAAGAGGTGGACGGATGTGGGTTGAGGTGGATTTCTAGGTCGGATGCGACCTCCGGGGAAGTTACTGTTGACCTGTGGTTATAAAGGGTCCAGAGTCGGTTGTGTTGGTAAAGAGTTAAGGGGTAGGTTTAGAGAAGGGGTTGGTAAGCGAGCAAGTGAGTGTGTTTGTATGTGCTAAAGGGAGGGAGGAGTGGTGTGGTCGACGCCAGTTGTGTGAGGAGTTTTATGAAGCTGCTTGTGGGTTGTTTGGTGGTTGTCTCACATAGCGGCATCTCGGCCTGGTTTCCTCTCTGTGTTTATTGTGCTGCTCTGTCTGTTTTGGCCCCCTTCCCCCAGTGTGACCCTCCCGGGACGGTCTTGTGTGTCAGTTGACCTGACACAGGTACTGCCCACACTGCCCACTCGTACTGTGGGTCAGTTGACCTGACACAGGCACTGCCCACTCGTACTGTGGGTCAGTTGAATTATTAAAAGAGGGACATTTCCTGTATCTTGAGGGACCCTAACGTCTCCATTTCTTGATGATATATTCCTTCTATTTTTCAGTAACATGGTGTTCACTTTGTCTCTCCCCCTTTCTAAAGGTTAACCTCCCCATATCTCTGCCTCCCATCTCCCGTCTGGTCCTCCAGCGACCGTCTCCTCCTGGGTTCTCCCATCCCGCCTCTCCTTCCCGTCTCGTCTGGTCCTCCAGCGACCGTCCCCTTCTGGGTTCTCCCATCCCGTCTCGTCTGGTCCTCTAGTGGCGGTTTCAGCCGTGGTTGCTGGCCCCGGTCCGTCCCTCTCATCTGCAGTAATATGATGCCACTACTACTATCATCACACCACCTCCCCTCCCTATTTCCTCCCCACGAACCACTCATCTCCCCCCCCCCCCCCACTCGGCCTCCTCACAGCACAGTCTCTGCCCCCACTCGGCTACATCCCCACTCGTCCCTCTCGCAGTATAGTCTCTGCCCCCTTTTCGGCTACACCCCACTCGTTCCTCTCGCAGTATAGTCTATGCCCCTACTCGGCTACGCCCCACTCGTCCCTCTCGCAGTATAGTCTCTGCCCCCACTCGCTGCTCTCATGAGAGTGGACGGGGCAGGAGTTTGCTTTGCTCGTGACTCCCCCCACCCAACCCCACTCCCCCCAAGCGTATGCATAATGCATGTGTTTTCTCTCTCTCCTTCTTGCATTCTCTGTGTCTCTTGTTTGTTTTCCTTCCTCCTCGTTGATTCGGGCGGCTGTGGTGTGTTTAGCCGGAGATCCAAGTGCTTGCTGGGGGCATTGTCCGTCTGGCTGTGTGTGTGGGGGAGGAGAGAGGGGGAGATTCGTACCCCACCCCACACCACCCCAGCCCAGCCCTGCTGCACGAGGGGTGGGATAGGGTTGAAGGCTTGGTGGACTGAACAACCTGGAGGGGGTTGAGTGTGTGTGTGTGTGTGTGTGTGTGTGTGTGTGTGTGTGTGTGTGTGTGTTGGGAGGGATATGGGTCTTGAGACGGGCAGGAAGGGTGTGTATAAGGGGCCGTGTGACGAACTGGTTGTGTGTGTGTGTGTGTGTGTGTGTGTGTGTGACAGGGTGGGAATGTTGGTGGTGGTGGTGGTGGTGACAGCTTGTGGTGACGTCACGGGGGTTGGGTAACATGGTGACCCCAGGTGGTGGTGGTGGTAGAGGGACACAGGTTACATGACAAGGCCATTGTGGGGGCCCCCTCCCCTCCCCTCCCACCGCCTCCCTACCACACTGATGGGTTGATACCGTAATGTTCTACGTCATACGTTGCGTGTGTGTGTGTGTGTGTGTGTGTGTGGGTGTTGGTGTGGTGTGGACGGCCCAGGGGACATCATCCACTCACCCAGGTCCCCCACACTGATGATGTCAGCGGTGGCAGCGCAGATGTCTGGTGATGGTGTGGTGTGCGCTCTGGAGACGACCACGTTAGTGAGGTGGTTGTGGTCGTCGTAGTGGTGGTGGTGGTAGTGGTGGTAATTGTGGTTGTGGTCGAGGTGGTGGTGGTGGTGGTGGTAGTGGTGGTTGTAATGGTAGTGGTGGTGGTTGTAGTAGTGGTGGTGGTAATTGTGGTTGTGGTAGGTGGTTCTAAGGATTGTGGTGGTGGTTGTGGTAGTGGTGATAATTGTGGTTGTGGTAATTGTGGTTGTCGTAGGTGGTTGTGGTAGTGGTGGTGGTAGTGGTGGTGGTTGCACATGATCCATCTTGGAAGTTGAGCTCAGAGGGTAACCACAGACCCCCCCCCCACTCCCCCACTCCTGGCCCTGGGGGTGTCTTAGTGGAGGGGCCGGGGGGGGGGGGGGACCACATCACAAGGTGGGTCTGCCCCACCTGTTATCTTTACCCCTGGGGAGAGGGGAGAAGGCTTACATCCCACATACTCAGCCCTGCCTGTTGTTCGGGCCGGCTAAGAGGAATGGAAATCCTCCCCTCTTGTATTATCGCTTTCTAGAACATGGAACATAAGACAGGGAAAAGTTCGTACTCGAAGAGTCAGTCGTATTATTATTATTATTATTATTATTATTATTATTATTATTATTATTATTTATCACACATTATTATTATTATTATTATTATTATTATTATTACCCTATTATTTTTATTATTATTATTATTATTTAAGCTGTGGTTTCGGTTAACTGAAAACACATTTAAAAAATAATGATCAGTTGAGCACATCTTTGTCCAGACTGCTCAATACAGCACGGCAGTGTCAGGTCGCCTCAGATGCTGTTTAGAATTCGGCAAACCTATCACTGGTGTGTCGTCTGCTGAATGTATGTGTGGAGGAGGCCAGGTGTCTGTGTGTGTGTGTGTGTGTGTGTGTGTGGTTAGAATCCCACCCGTAATTGATTCTCAGGGTCACACCGTCCCGGAATTGATGACGCCTTCCCCCGGGTGTTGGTGGGCCATAGAAACGTTTTAGCGAACAAAGGAACAGAGAAACGTTTCAGCGAACAAGGCTAAGAGAAACGTTTTAGCGAACAAAGGAACAGAGAAACGTTTTTAGCGACCAAAGGTAAGAGAAACGTTTTACCGTATGAACTCTAGTGTATGCTGCTGTATGAAATGTGTAGAATACAGAAAAAAAAAAAATAGATGGTTTTAGGAGAGAAATTAGGTTTAATGGGAAAAAATTGGTTTTGAGTAGAAATTGGTTTTAGGAAAAATAATTGATTTTGGGAGATGATTGGATTTTTTGGAGAAAAGTTGTAATTGGTATAAGTAATATGACGAATAAAATGGTTTGCTTACCATAATGTGTTGATATCATTAAACGGTTGATGAACATATATCGGTTTACTCATAGTTTTGCATATGTTCTCTAGAGTAACAGCTGAGTAAATATTCATTTACCTTCAGAGTAACAAGTACAAAAACAATGATTCATTACCCACCCTCGTCACGTTTTCGTCTGCAGATATTCGGTAAGACTTATTTACCAATGCCCGTAACTGTAAAGTGCAAAGGTTACTTAAATTCTTCCCATTTTTTCCTCTGTCTTAACGATATGTTTTAAGTCATAAATAAAAACCGTTAGCCATGTTTTTACTCACGTAGGAGAAGATGAACATTGAAGTAAGTGGCTTCCTTGTCTGAGCAGAGGAGAGGCATTATGTTCGTAGGGCTGCCTCTGGCTCCGGCCTCGGCTGCAGAATTGTCTTTTTTGTGACGAGAATTTTAATACATTTTCTTTGTTCATACTCAATGGCCATTTTCCGCGTTTGCGAGTTAGCGCCAGGAACAGACGAAGAAAGGCCACATTCACTCATGTTTGTTATTTAGATATTATAATTCTCAGAAAGGCACAAAGTTAGACTAAGCCATAAACGATAAGATTTGTTTGTTTCTAGAGTTGAAGGGAGAATTCAGGAGTTGACATGAAGGCCATCTGGGTTATAGCGCGCTGTGATTATAGCCAGTGGGTGTTGGTGGTAACTTGCAGGGCATAGAAGTGTTGGCAGATGTGTGGGTAGGGTGATGCGTTGGCAGCCCGCTGGTGGGGTGATAATCGGCCGTATGGGGAGGAGATAAATCGCGAAGTTGGGTGATAATCGCTAGCGTGGGGAGGTGACGATCGTGGCGTTGGGTGATAATCGTGGAGATGGGGTGATGATGATTGTAGAGATGGGGCGGTAACCGGAGGGGGTGATAGCCATGCACCTTGGGTGATCATTGTGTGGTTGGGGTGATAACCTTGTCATCGGGTTGATGATGGCACAGGTCGACGTGGTTGCCATGTATTGGTGCGATGGTTCTGGTTTGAAGACCTTTGTCCAGATGAAAATATATGATGTTGATGATAACGATAATCACAATTATGATAATGATAAAGATGATGAGCGCTTTATTGAGTTATCTGCAGACAAAGGCTGAAAATATGAAGATACATCGAACAATAGATAAACGAATTGATACACAGTCCATCAATGCACGATGATGAGCATCCGTGGTGCAGTGGTTAACGTCGCCAAGTTTGATTCACATGAGCTCCGGGTTCGAATCCCGGACAAGGTAGCCTGCTCACAGCTTACCTAGCTGTTCATCCTCCCTTCTGGTGTTGGGGGCTGCCATAAAGAAATAATTGTTGTGATGGCTGTACGTACGAGTAGTGACGGGTTCGAAAACCATTGTATTATTATTATTGATATTGTTGCTGTTGTTGTTGTTGTTGTTGTTGTTGGTAGTGTGGTTGATAGTTAACCATACCAGTGTGTGTGGGGGGGGGCGGATGTAGGGAGGGGGAGTTTGCAGGCCGGCTGAGCCCCACTTGACCCCAGAGTGTCTAAGGGGAACCTCCGGGGACCGATCCATGAGGGCCTCCTGGTTCGAGGGGACCCCCTGGGGGAAGACCGATCCGAGGGGTAATGAGGGGAACTGGTTCGGAGGGATCCCCGGGGACTGGCCTGAGGGGATACCCCCCTGAGGGTACTGGTCTGATAGCTCCCCCCCTCCCCTCCCCCCACCCCTGTTGGGACTTGACCCTCAGGGGTCACCCCCTCCCCACGTGTGTGACCGGGGATCCCCCATGGGGGAGGAGGTGGTCGGCGGGGACAGATGTGTGTCTGGCCATGACAGATGGTGACACGTTGACAGGTGGGTGATAGATGGCGCGAGGCAGCTGTTGGGACACACCTGCAGCAGGAGCAGGTGTTGAGAGGGAAGCCTATGGAATGAGGACATTCGGTTGGGGGGGAAGGGGGGGGTGTAATTGCCTAGTACTCGGGTCGTTAGTGTCGTCTGGGACACGCAGGATGTAGTTTGATTTTTCATACAGTTCCTACAGTAGCCCCGGTCATGTATTTGAATGGTGACCAGTGGGTCAGGACGCCGCCCGCTTGGCTGGGACTGGCAACAAGCAACACAGAGAGCAGTGGGTCGGTGTGTCGAGGCTGCCTTGTGATAACGGAAGATAAGGTGGGTAGTGGGGCGTGGGCCGACCCACTATAGCTAGTAACGTAGGGAACTGGAGGTTCACGTGGGGGACGGAACATTTTGACACAATTGAACGAAATTGGAAAAAAAAAAAAAAAGAAATGGGTAAATGAGGCAAAACTCTAAATTTCACAGATAAAAGAAAATCTCTCTCTCTCTCTCTCTCTCTCTCTCTCTCTCTCTCTCTCTCTCTCTCTCTATATATATATATATATATATATATATATATATATATATATATATATATATATATATTCTAAACGGACATGTTTGCGTGTAGGTAGAGTTTACGTTTGAGTCAATTCTGTCTTTAAACGACTATATTTTGGTTATTTTGAGTATCCAACGGTGGCCAACTTGGATGGTTTAGAAACTGGACCACCTGTGCCAGGTGTGGTCCAGGCCGGTCCAGTGGTGTCAGAGGAGATGGTCACGTGGCAGGTTGACCCCATGCACGGCAGGCGTCAGCTGATGGTTAAGTGCTCAACATGACCTTTAACCCGGAGAGGTCAAAGCGTCAGTCGTGGACTTGAGGCGAAGTATTGGTCAGTGGTACTGTGCATCGTGTGTGTGTGTGTGTGTGTGTGAGGTTGCCCGCATCCATGATAGATAACCTGGGTTCGAACACGGGATATATATATATATATATATATATATATATATATATATATATATATATATATATATATATATATATATATAGAGAGAGAGAGAGAGAGAGAGAGAGAGAGCCACTGTGACCCGTGAGTGAGGATGGATTGCTTAATGGTGTACTTAAGCTCTGGCACAAGTTGTGGTTGTGAGCACTGTAGTAGTAGTAATAGTAGATGTGGTAGTAATAGTAGTAGTAGTAGCGATGTGTGGTAGTGTATTGTGGATTCGCTACCTCCCCCACCAGTACCACTACTGTATCTCATGTGGTTTATAACTACACACACACACACACATATGTTGCCTCTGTTGGCAGGGGTTAATGGAGTACCAACATTGTTGGCTGCCACCAGTGTCAGTGGATGTGTTCTCCTCCATCACTGGTTGATTTACGTGTTGTCTGCCACCAGTGGAGTTCATGTGTTTTCTGCCAGGACTTAGTGATATAGTGTTGTCACAGTGTTGTCAGCCACCAGTGGGCGTTCCCTCACCTAGAAAGCTTTAGTCACAGCTTAAAGTAAACGTAAGGTGTCTTATATGAGGCTCGTGGGCCCAACGGTACGATCCTTGAACACGACGGTACGATCCTTGAACACGACGGAACGATCCTTGAACACGACGGTACGATCCCTTGGTATTATGTGACCCTTAAGTTTGGGTTAGGTCACAGGTCAGGTCATCATGCCCTGTGGTCGTACCACCATGCTGAAACAGTCGTACTGCTGGATTCGAAGGTCGTACCGTTGTGCTTTTTGTTTACGTGTGACTGGTGGTAGCGTGATGCCTGTTACCCAGCTGTTCTCTTGTTTACATAGGACACCAGAATGTGACACGTGTTGGTCAGCTGTTCTCTGTTTACATGTGACGTCAGAGAGTAAGACGTGTGTTGACCTCAGCTGTTTCATGTCATTGACGATTTGTCGATATCATTGGCAGTACAAGAGGAAGACACCACACACACACACACCACCACCACTAGATATCTCTCACTCACTAGTGTACATTAGTGGTATCACCACCACTTCAGTATACAGTGGTAGAGACACCATCCATCGCTTTTTGCTGCATCTTTTGCCATTGGAACGACCTGATGTCGCGTCCGCTCCTCACGCGGTGCCCAGTGTGTTCAGTTCACCCCTGACACCTCTCCCTGTGGGTTAACTCTCCTTCAGTCTGGGATGCTGACCTTCTGTGACAGAGTAGCACTGTAATGAGGGTCAGGGGTTCCCTCTGCTCATGACCCCATGAAAGGAGAGGCGTTTCATCGGGTCTCGCATCCCTATGAAGGTAGGGTAGTGGTGTAGGAGTCTGCTACAGTCATATATATATATATATATATATATATATATATATATATATATATATATATACTCATGGTGAGGTGCCTGAGGATTGGCGGAATGCGTGCATAGTGCCATTGTACAAAGGCAAAGGGGATAAGAGTGAGTGCTCAAATTACAGAGGTATAAGTTTGTTGAGTATTCCTGGTAAATTATATGGGAGGGTATTGATTGAGAGGGTGAAGGCATGTACAGAGCATCAGATTGGGGAAGAGCAGTGCGGTTTCAGAAGTGGTAGAGGATGTGTGGATCAGGTGTTTGCTTTGAAGAATGTATGTGAGAAATACTTAGAAAAGCAAAGGGATTTGTATGTAGCATTTATGGATCTGGAGAAGGCATATGATAGAGTTGATAGAGATGCTCTGTGGAAGGTATTAAGAATATATGGTGTGGGAGGCAAGTTGTTAGAAGCAGTGAAAAGTTTTTATCGAGGATGTAAGGCATGTGTACGTGTAGGAAGAGAGGAAAGTGATTGGTTCTCAGTGAATGTAGGTTTGCGGCAGGGGTGTGTGATGTCTCCATGGTTGTTTAATTTGTTTATGGATGGGGTTGTAAAGGAGGTAAATGCAAGAGTCCTGGAAAGAGGGGCAAGTATGAAGTCTGTTGGGGATGAGAGAGCTTGGGAAGTGAGTCAATTGTTGTTCGCTGATGATACAGCGCTGGTGGCTGATTCATGTGAGAAACTGCAGAAGCTGGTGACTGAGTTTGGTAAAGTGTGTGGAAGAAGAAAGTTGAGAGTAAATGTGAATAAGAGCAAGGTTATTAGGTACAGTAGGGGTGAGGGTCAAGTCAATTGGGAGGTGAGTTTGAATGGAGAAAAACTGGAGGAAGTGAAGTGTTTTAGATATCTGGGAGTGGATCTGTCAGCGGATGGAACCATGGAAGCGGAAGTGGATCATAGGGTGGGGGAGGGGGCGAAAATTTTGGGAGCCTTGAAAAATGTGTGGAAGTCGAGAACATTATCTCGGAAAGCAAAAATGGGTATGTTTGAGGGAATAGTGGTACCAACAATGCTGTATGGTTACGAGGCGTGGGCTATGGATAGAGATGTGCGCAGGAGGATGGATGTGCTGGAAATGAGATGTTTGAGGACAATGTGTGGTGTGAGGTGGTTTGAGCGAGTAAGTAACGTAAGGGTAAGAGAGATGTGTGGAAATAAAAAGAGCGTGGTTGAGAGAGCAGAAGAGGGTGTTTTGAAATGGTTTGGGCACATGGAGAGAATGAGTGAGGAGAGATTGACCAAGAGGATATATGTGTCGGAGGTGGAGGGAACGAGGAGAAGAGGGAGACCAAATTGGAGGTGGAAAGATGGAGTGAAAAAGATTTTGTGTGATCGGGGCCTGAACATGCAGGAGGGTGAAAGGAGGGCAAGAAATAGAGTGAATTGGAGTCATGTGGTATACAGGGGTTGACGTGCTGTCAGTGGATTGAAGCAAGGCATGTGAAGCGTCTGGGGTAAACCATGGAAAGCTGTGTAGGTATGTATATTTGCGTGTGTGGACGTGTGTATGTACATGTGTATGGGGGGGGGGGGGCCATTTCTTTCGTCTGTTTCCTTGCGCTACCTCGCAAACGCGGGAGACAGCGACAAAGTATAAAAAAAAAAAAAAAAAAAAAAAAAAAATATATATATATATATATATATATATATATATATATATATATATATATATATATGTATGTATGTATGTATGTATATAAACTAACTTTCATACATATTTATTTCTAGGTATATTCTCCTTGCAGCAGGAGGGCTGAAATTACATGAAAAACACATTTCAGAATTGTCCCCTCCATCTTGCCGGTACAGGTGAACAGCACTACCTGTATCCAGAAGCTGTATGACGTGTTGCGGGTGGTTGCTTGGGTGGGTTACGGTCTTTGGGGTGGGGGTGGGTGTGTGGTGGGTGGAGCCGGGGTGTGTGTGTGGGTGGGGTGTCGGTTCATATGGCCAGTGGTGGGCGGCCAATAAGTCATCAAGGTCGCCTGTGCCCCGGGCCACTGCCAAGGACGACCCCAGTCTGGCTGGCTGGCTTATCCCTGTCATGCCCCAGACACACACACACACACACACACACACACACACACACACACCACTGATTAGTAAATTCTGTATTTAGTATTTGTGGGTTTGACACATGACTTCTTGTGATTCTTATGACTGTTCATGAGGGCGTCACCTGGTAACAATGAGTACGAAGAAAAGCCAAGTGGCAGACGACATAATGGTTCATGACGAGGTTGTCTGCCTGACGCCAGTACTGGCATCCATCCCGCATTCCTAATCACGATAGATGGAGACAGGATAGTGCAGTAGAAGGCTCCTTCCCTCCAGTCATTATAGATGGAGACAGGATAGTGAAGCAGAAGGCTGTAGTAGCAGCGAGGTCTGTGTTCATTTGTAATAAGCTACTCTTCATGTTCCTGTACTTACTTGATGTTGATGCTGTGGTCTGTGATTCTATTTCTGTCTCTTTCTTTCCACTCCTCCTCAATCTTCCCCTTTAATTCACATTCTTGATGTTCTCCTGCTATCGTGGGTGTATTTTGCCCATGGCTGCAGGCCGTGCGAGAGACTTGAGTGTAGTTCGAAGAAGTACTCAGCTGGAAGACTTGTGGTGAATAACATGTTCTGTGTAGATCGATTCAGTGAGGGGGTCTCAGTCACTGGCACGGCACAAACCTCCTCTCACACGAGACTGAAAGATTAAAGGAATGGTAGACTAAATAGACTCTGAAATTAAGTCATGTGGGAAGCATGGACGGCTGAGTACATGTGCCAGAGGAAATGGCCCAGTCAGGGGTCCACTTGTGGTGAATTAGCCTCATGAGCAAGACTGTATGACGGTACAACCCTTGTGCAGGACGGAACGACCCATGTGCACGACGTTACGACCCTTCTGCACGGCGGAACGACCCATGTGTATGACGCAACGACCCATGTGCACGACGGTACGACCCTTCTGCACGACGGAACGACCCATGTGCACGACGGTACGACCCTTGGCTATAATGTCCTTGGACATTGAACTTACCTTTATAAAAGTCATGCGCAAGTCAGTATATATACTGTCGTGCTCTCAGGGCTAAGAGAATTAACAAGAGACGTGTGGACGAATGGAGTTGACGTGCGCAGTGTAGTGACCAGCGTCAGGTAGACGTGTGTGTGTGTGTGTGTGTGTGTGTACTGGACAAGTGTTGTGTTGTCTTGATAACCGGAGTGGTGGTGTGTGTGTGTGTGTGTTTGGGGGGGGGGGGGGGTGATGGATCTAATCTAAGCTAAACTGTTGGAGAGAGAATGGTGATAGGCGGCGTCCAGTAGTGGTGGTGGCGGTGATGTATTCCCCCAAACGGAGACCATATCTGTAGACAGATAGACAGAATGGCCTGACAGACAACATTAGTAGCCACAGATAGAGAGAGTCATTCTAGACAGACAGAGGGGTTGTGGTAGACAGTAATAGTAGTAGTGGTGAGGGTGACGGAGGGTCATGGCAGGCACAGTGGTTGTAGTGGCTCAGGGTTATGGATTGGTCGTGTGTCGCCTGGTGACAGCACCAGCTCTCCTGTTGTGCTCTGAGGAACGGCTGATTCTCGTGATTCTCACCCAGACGGAGTCACTGATTCTTGTGATTCTGACTCAGACGTGTGTGTGAGTGTGTGTGTGTAGATAGATAGATAGATAGATAGATAGAGAGAGAGAGAGAGAGAGAGAGAGAGAGAGAGAGAGAGAGAGAGAGAGAGAGGATATTTAGTTCCCACGACAGCTGTGGTAAACCCAGTCCTTGCCACGTGTTGTTTGTGTACCGCACGCGCTGTGCCATGTGGTATGGGGTGGGCGGAGGAGGGGTGGAGGGGGAGAGCAGGTGTGTTAGACAGGCGGCTCCTACCACACGTATTGGCCGGCTGCATCAGGTGTTCGGATACCGCCCGGCATCCGAACACCTGCAGTGGTCGTGGTTGATGGAGAGATAGGCACCCGTTGCACGGGTATGGTCGTGCTGGATAGCACACATCCCTCGTTCCCCGACGTTACTATCACACATGTAATGGGAAAGGGAAGGTGGGGGGGGTCAGACGTGAAGATATGTGATGCATACGTTGTAAATGTGACCTTTAGGCTAACACCAGGACCATGTTTATCCTCGTGTGTGACGACGACCTGGGTCAGGGTGACCTGCCTTCATGCCCGCCTGTGTAGGAGTAGCCTCCCCCTCCACCGTGTGTCCGGCTCACATGGGGTCAGTCGCCGGCTCCCAGGCGGGACCTTGCAGGGGGAAGGGAAGGAAGGGTGCGAGCTGTGGGTGCGCACCCTGCGCCTCCCCCTCCATGACCTGTCGCACACGTCCTCGACCCTCAGACTCCTCTGAGGCTGCTCTGTCTTGCACATGGCCGCAGACGGAGCTTCACTTTCCTGTCTGCGGCTCATTACGCCCAGTGGCAGTAGCAGCAGTGGTAAGCTTTAAGCTGTGGTGGTTTTGGTGGTGGTGGTGGTAAGGTCATAAGCTGGGGTGTTTGTGGTGGGTAGGGACTTCCTTTCTCATGGGAACTCTGCCACTCGTTTTCCGGACGGCCCAGTCGCCTGCGCTCAGACCTCTGATGCGGTCGGGCGGTAGGTTGTTAAAGGCCACCTGCGGTAGATTGTGGTGGGCCACCTGCGGACTATCTCATGACCCATGCTGTACATCTCATGGTGTATGGAAAGTTTAAACCTAGGCGACTCCAGAGGGCTGTCCATGTCGCCTGGATTCTCTCGACCAACCACAGTCTCCTTCCCGCACAATACTAGTGGCAATTGGACGTCAACAGAGCATTCGACTTGCGATACATCCTTAACCTTCGATGCATCCTTAACTTGCGACGCATCCTTAACTTGTTATACAGCAATAACTTACGACACTTAATTAGCGATAGATATCCTTAAATACACAAGTACGGTTGGCTGTATTGCTCCTCCTCCCATTGATGTTTACGTGCGAGGGTTTGTAAACCGATTATAACTGGCGCGACGGCAACCATTAGTGAAGGGGCCCCCTCATGGTTGTGGGGGTTCTTTCTGTGCCCTGAAGGGAACACGTCTGTTGAACACCTGGAGTGGTGTGTGACGACCTGTGTAGCAACGTCATCGAAATCAAGAGTTTAGATCATCCCACGGAAGGGGGTTAAGTTGTCGTCGCACTCACGAGGGGGATGGGGGGGAATCGTCGCACGTAACATAAAGCCGTCGTTCTCAAGGCGTAAAGTTGTCGTCCTGAAGATGTTGTGGTCGTAGTATGGTAGTTAAGGAAGGAATGTTGAGGTTGAATGGCGTGTAGTGACGGAGGTTGTGTGGTAGAGTGTGAGGACCGTGTTGGACCGTTCGGACTTGCTCACAACCTGACGGACTGATTGTGTTGGTGGTGCCCTGGTTATTGGTGGAGATAGTGGTGTTGTCATGTTGGAGGTGCTGCTCGTATGGTGTTGGAGATGTAGTGGGGCAGTAGTGTGTGCTTTGAGGTGTCGTTACGGGATGGGTGAGGGTGGCGGTGGTGAAGTTGGGGGGGGGGGGGGGGTCGCGCCGCAGGAAGTGGGTTACCTGTAACGACCCTGGGCCAGGACGCCGCCGCCGGCGCCGCCGCTAGCGGCTTGGGACGCAGGCGGAATCCCGCTGTCCCTCCGCACCTACCAGCCTCGCTGTTGTTAGCAGGGAGTTGCTACCTCACGATATTACAAGGTACACTTCTGTTTGTCTCCCCCAGCCCTTTGTCTTGGTCGACTACCCTTCGACCTACCCTCTTTTTTTGTCCCCTCCATCCATTCATTGTCACACTCCCCTTATGTATTGAAACTTAACGCACTTGATAATAAGATTCGTATCATTACAGAACTTGTGGATTACGTATAGAGTCTGGGTAAAAGGCCGGAATGTGTCAGCCTACGGTGTCAGGTGGAATGTGTCAGCCTACGTTGTTAGGTGGAATGTACCAGCCTACGGTGTCAGGTGGAATGTGCCAGCCTACGGTGTCAGGTGGAATGTGTCAGCCTACGGTGTCAGGTGGAATGTGTCAGCCTACGGTGTCAGGTGGAATGTGTCAGCCTACGGTGTCAGGTGGAATGTGTCAGCCTACGGCGTCAGGTGGAATGTGCCAGCCTACGGTGTCAGGTGGAATGTGTCAGCCTACGGTGTCAGGTGGAATGTGTCAGCCTACGGCATCAGGTGGAATGTGCCAATCTAATATGTTAAATCCACTTAGCCTCCCGTCCCCCGTGCAAGGCGGCTCCTGATAATGAGCTTTGTTTCCAACTTCGAGAGAGAGAGAGAGAGAGAGAGAGGTTTACTGTCTTTTATTGACCACGTGTTATTTTTCTTCACTATGAATTGCGAGCATATTTTGGTGTCGGTATTTAACTTGCGTAAGAACACGTTGCAAAGTAGAGCATATTCTTGGCATTGTGATGTTGTAGCTCAGCACTGCCTCTGAGTCACGAAAGTTAGTGTGTGTGTGTGTGTGTGAGTTCGGCGAAGATCTTGTTGAGTCCCGTCGCTTGTTGTCAACCGTGGGCCGCGTCCGTTCAGCCTCGCGTCCGGTTCACGGTAGTCACCTTGAGTACGACCACATAACTCCAAGGAGCACGACGATATAACACCCGAAGTGCGACAGCATAACACCTTGAGTACGACGACGAAAGCCATCGTATATTTGAGTGTTGTTATCGTACCTCAGGGGTTGAGGCGTCGTACGGAAGGTTTACGTTAGCCTTTCAAAGAGTTTATACCCGAGGTTGCCTCTCTCTCCGTTTACGACGTTCCCAGTGATTACCAGAGGTTAAACGTCACGTTAATTACCGTCGTTCCTCGTATTGGATCACCTTGAGTTCCATTGGCATCAGGAGTGTTGGTTGAGATCCGTTAATGCCGCGTTCATCTTCGCTGATGACCGTCATAAGCATGAGTTGAGTTGTGGTGTTGGTTGGTTGCTTACTACCTCCTCCTCAACCCCATAGCGCGTGTGGGGTTGTGATTGTGACACTACAGAAACCCCGGCAGTGCTTGCCGTACGATCGTGTGGGTTCTGACCTCGCGGTGTTGTTTAGTAGACGTGTTGCTTCCTGTGTTGGGTGGGAGGGATGTGTAGTAATTGGTCCTGGTGCACTGACCTGGGCGGATTTGGGGGTGGGAAGGGAGGGAGGGTAGGAAGACGAGCAGTGAAAGGAAGGGTTGGGTGCAGACACTGGCTGGTCACAGCCGGCAGTGCTTGGGCCAGGCCTCGGGCTGATGTAAATTGCAGGCCCCGGTACCAGGGTTCCCGCCGGGAACCCCTCACACCAGCCGTGAATGGCGAGGCTGTACTCCCAGGGGGCGGGCTGGGGCAGACTGGGAGGGTAGGAGGAAAGAAAAAGTTGGTAAAGAAAGTAAAGCCGGGAAGGAAGAGACTGCAGGAGACGTGGAAGATAAGGATGGGAGAGGATAGAGGGATAAAGAAGGTAAATAAAGATAGGCGAGGTAAGGAACTATGGAAGGCAGACAGGAGGATGGGAGTAGAGGAGAGAGGGAAGGTAGACGAACGGAGTGGAGAGGAGGTGGTGTTCGGGCGTTGGGTGAGGCGCCAGAGTTAACGACGGCAACACCACCGCCGCCAGTGGTGGTGTGCCCGGCCGGCCCAGTACTGTCCGTGCCGGCATGTGTCATGACGTGCCCCAGCCACCACCACCACCACCCTCACCCTGGCTCATCATGCACCATTCCAGGGGACACGCCATGCGAGTCAGGAGCATGGATGTTGATAATAACCACGATCGCATTGTAACTCTGGGTTTTGTGGTTAACGAGCAATACCGTATCGAATGTGTTCAGTCATACCCCTGTTAGTATGTAGGTCCTGCCTCCCTCCCCAGTGTGCTGTGACCCACACAACACCTGACCCTACACTGAATCAGTGTTTGAAAATTCGTGAGGGTGATCATTTGCTCTGGAGTTGCATTGTGTAAGGCTGCATGCATCCCCCCATATAGTTTGTGATACCCTGTATGGAGGCGCTTCTCACGGTTGTGGCGCCCATATTGTATCCCTGTCGACAGGGGCAAGGGGTCATAGGTGACAGGAGATGGGTAATTAAAGAGGCTGCTACGTGTGGGAGTTAATCCCTATGGCAACAAGTGGCAACGGCCAGCGAACTGTTCTCACGCTCCTGAAGATGCCCGAAACAGTTGCCACACGTCGCCACTATAATCCTAGATACATTAACACGATTATTTTTCTTTCTGCTCTCCATAGATCATTTTCAGCCTTGTGCTTGAGCCAGATTGATTTAGTTTTCATATACGTAAGTGGGTTTATGAAGAAAAAATCAAGATGTTGAATGGAAGGCATTATTGTGGTTATCGATGTGAGGTTGCATGAGCTGGGCGCAGCGTGTCCCCGCTGTCCGCCCGTGAACCACATCCCGCTTACCCCCTCACCCGCCATTCCTACCCCTGTCAGCACCACACCACCAACCTACTGTACTCACACGTGTTGAAGGCATGTTGTGACAGGAGACAACCTCACCATGAAGGAAAACGATGGGTTTGCGTTGTGGAAGACGCTCAGCCGCAGTGGGAAGGTGGGTGTGGAGTTAGGCCCGGAGCAGCGGTGCCCGCGGCGCCTCTCATAGTCAACAACTACTTTAAATGGCCCCGGAGCGTGTATGTACCTCCTCAGCTGGTGAGGTAGTGGTGGTTACTTCTGCAGCAGGGTGGCTGGCCAGGCTCGGGTTACATGGTTACTACAAAAGCCTACTTCACTTAACCTTACACTTCCCTCTTGTGATTTGACCATCGTCATCCACCTAAGCGTTTTCTAAATGTATTATCAAGTTAACAGAGCTGAGTGTCCTGCATTATTGTGGAAGTACATTAGATACGTGGTGTACATTGCATAATAATTGTTTGTTAGTATTGCCATTGGCCCGCAAAACATTATTAAGGGCTTGGTTAAATTGCAACAAATTTGTGTAAATGTCTTGCAGCGATAGTTTGTGTGGTGTGAACGCTTTTTTTTTCTTTTATCCCAGTGGTAGATTTTTGTTGTGCGTAGAGTGAAGCGAGCGGGTAGGGTTGTTGTAGGGGTGTGATGCCCTTAACCCCGCCATCCATCCTGGTCATTCATACCAGGGGTGGCCGAGTCTCGGGGCCTGCTGGGTGGGTGGGGTGGGGTTGAAGCGGGTTGGTTGCTCCACTGTTGGGACCTTTACCATAGTCAGCTTTTATTACCAAGCTGTTAGGTTGATTTTAGACTTTATGAGGTTGGTCTTTAGACTTGAGATTATCATTTGGTTTGTAAGAAAAAGAGACAAACGCATGTCTGCAACCCTCCAAAGCTGGCATCGTCTTGACCCACTCTGAAACATTAGAAACTTGCAGTGTTTGCTCATTTCTTTGTCTCTGCCAGTAACTGTGTGTTAATGTTTTCAAGAAATGGTCTGACAAACCACTGGCAATCACTTTTGAACACTAATTTTTTTTCTCTCAGATATTACAAAGAATAAAGACTTAATGCTCGCAAATGAATTTCTTCAATTGGCCATGTTGTCCAGGGTAATTTTTTTTAACGGTCTGTGCATGCAGTCGTGTGTGTTTGCTTTAGAATTGTGAGACTTCGAGCTACGGCCTTTCTCAGACTGTTGAGAGTTGAAGGAAGCCTGCAGGACACGTGTGGGTGGGTTGGCTCTGACAGTAGTGGACCGAATGTTTATTCTGTGGTTATCCTCTGCTCGGTTACTGTTGCAAGCGTCTTGCCTAGAACGTAAAGGGTATATATGGCCACCTTTCGGGCACTTTCGGTAACTAACTTTTTTCTGATTTTTTTTTTAATTCGTTGTGCTGAGGAATGATATTAATGGCTGCACGGATGAGGCCGGTTCTACCAGGAAAGTTCAACTCATTACAGACCTGATAATTCCCCGAGAAACTGCACCATGATTTATTATTGAGATGCTTTTGACGCTGATTGATATTATCTGACTACAGGGTAATGTTAACTTGTTTAAATGTCTCATGAAATTACTTTCATGATTTCATTATTTCTTTTTGTAGCAGAGGCTCTATAGCTAGGCTATGACAGCGCCAAACTAAGGAAACCTTTGTACTACTCTGTGTTCCATGCCAGTCATTTTACTGAATGACTGTGATTCATGTGACGATGCATAATGAGAGTGTGATTCATGTAACGATGCATAATGAGAGTAAGATTCGTGGAGCGAATCAATAACTTGTCATGCTTACATATAGCATATTTCTCCTCTGTATTCTGATTGTTGTTAGTTATAACGTATGAATATATCACCTGAGTGAAATGTATGAAATGGATCTGGGGTTTAAGACACCCCTTACAATTCTTACGTAAGGCTAGGCTAGGCTAGTGTAGCCTTGTCGTAGATTTTTGAAAACAATGTGTATAGATTGTAGTTAATTAAAGCCTACAATTGTTTCTCACCGGCTACATGTAGTCCCCTTGTCTGTTGAGAATAAACTTTTGAAATCAAATGGAAGTTGTCTAGTCGCTCAAGGCAGACTTCCAAGGCCACCACCACCACCACACTGCTGACTCACAGGTTAGGTTGAAGACTCACCACACCGATGAGGAATAGGTTGAGGACAAGCCCCTTCCCCGTAGCATGTAGGATGAAGACTAGCCTACATCTCCCCCTACGGCAAAGTGAATAATGAACGATCTCTGCCTCTGAGTTTATTAGTTAAACGACCAGCTACCACTACTGACTCATGTTGGACTCGCCGACACGCGTAATTACATCCTGGGCCGGAAACGCCACCCTAGTGATGTGGAAGGGGGGCGGGGATAGTACCGGACTTTCTTTTTTTTTTTCCGGCGCTTGAGGCTTCTGGTGGATGCAGTGTTGCCAACACCATGTCGTATGCATTGTTACCATCTCGTATCTTAGATGTACTCATGTGTATTTATTTTTTATCATTTTTCGGGATGCTTGCTATCGATCAGGATAACGCCCTTTGAATGACCGATATCGTAGAAGTGATTCCGTAGTGGGTGTTGAGTGTTTTTTTGACTGATGTACGTTAAGATTTTACTTCACATAAGACTACGTGAGTGTATGCATAACCTCTGGTGAGTGTTTTTTTGCACATAAGACTGAGCGCGACGGCACGACCCTGCGGTATCGTTCCCTAGCCTAGTGTGTGTGTGTGTGTGTGTGTGTGTGTGTGTGTAAGGGGCCCGCATTGTGTGATGGGTAGCTTGGGGATGTCACACACACACACACACACACAGTACACCCACATGTACAACCCCCTCCCCTTCAGTTAAGCCTTCCTTCCCAGTACTGTTGCTTCGGGCCCCGCTGTCTTTCATACATACTGCGACACTGCTGGAGGCTACACCAGCACTAGGGGCTACATCAGCAACAGGGACTACATTATGAGCTACAGTACTTTGGGCGGGGATAGTACCCTTGCAGTACTCAGACCCTGGACTACATTGCACCCTCGCGTCGTACCGCCACCCGGGGCTACGTGGGCATGAGAGTGGGCGGCCTGGGTAGGGTGTGTTAGGGGTGCCGACAAGACAGGAACCATTGGATGCAGGGAGGCAGAGGAAATGCCTTTGTTTTCCCGCATGTAGTGAACCCTCGGGTGAGGCCCTTACCTCGGCTGACATTCTCACTGTAGTGAACCCTCGGGTGAGGCCTTCATCCTGGCTGACACTCTCTGTAGTTGAGTCTGTGAAGGGTGAGGCCAACCCCCTCTCCCCCGCGACTGAAGGAGGTGGGCTGGGGGGGGGGGGTAATTAAACAATCTGTACACTGTACATTTCATGTAGTAATTACCGGCTATGTTCATAGTGGTTGGGATGGAGTAGTTCATGTAGCGGTCTGTACCAACTAGAACGGACTCGATGCGGTTTTAGTGGCCAACTGCAACCTGGGGACGAGGGATCTCCGGTGCCAGGAAGTGACGGTGGCGAGAATGGTGCAGGAGCTTCTTCCCTTGAATAGTCAGATGGGGTTTGTGTTTATATGTATGTATATATTTGCATATATGTATGTGTTTAGGGGTATAAGGGTGTGACCGTCCGCTTCTGGGTCCTGTGTCTGCCTGGGTTCAAAGGTCATGCATTTGGTTCGTCAGGTCACGAAGGGGAAGGTTGAAGGGTTGCGAGTGGACGGCCTTTTAAAACAGGCTGGGCCTCACTCAGTCTTTCCAACCACCCTTGACTTTTACCATACATTATACATGGGTTGAGCTTCATGTATTGTCCCCCACTGGCCCGACATGTATCTCTCTGTATCCAGATAAACTCATGTGGGACTTTATCTGTACTAGTAGGTAGATGTGGCCTGGCCTGGTACTGTGGTCGTGATAAAGAAAGAACTGGGATTAGAGTGGAGAGAGAGAGAGAGAGAGAGAGAGAGAGAGAGAGAGAGAGAGAGAGAGAGAGAGAGGTTGACACAAGCGAGATAATAAATCTAATAAGGTGATGACGAGTCTGGTGTTGAAGGGCTTGACGCCAAGGGGTGTGTGTATGTGTGTGGGTGGGTGGATGGATGAGTAATGTGGAGCCTAATGACCCACTGGTGAGTCAGTGAGGGCGACGTGTCTGGTCCTGGGGGAGACGCCAGCCAGCCTGTTAGGGGGGGAAGGGGGCGAGCCGGGAGGTTGGAGTTGGGGGTGGGGGGGGGTGTCCTGGCTCCATGTCTGGCCAGTTGTGATGGTTGGTTGGCGGGCGACATGTGTGTGGCTTGCCACTGTCTTTCCTCATAGTGGGAGAGGCCCCTAGGGTTGCTTTCCCCCAGGCTCCCCTGCCCTGGGGGGATATACTAGCTCTGACTAGTCATGCGAGCATTAACTCCAGACGCCCTAACCCATCCAGGATCGTTAGCCACTTCAGCTTTCCAGAAGATAATAAATAAACAGGTGTGGGTTAGATTGGAGGTCTATCCTTGATAGGCCTGACGAGTACCTGGTTTTCCCGGTGAAGGTTTGGAGTACGAGGTTCACCCTGACCTGGTAACCTGGTCGCCTCTGTGAAAACAGCGTCTGGTCCAGGGGTGACATTTCACATCCTCTCATTGAACGTCTGTCCTCTTGCCGAGACAAATAAGATACTACCATGGTTTTGATGACGTGCATTTGGGATCATGGTGACACATTATTATTATTATAGAAGTGATAGTAGTATACCATAGTGGATGCTTGAGAAATGCATTACCCATATTCGGTTGACATCGAGACTTTGGTAGTGTTGTCATGCGTGTGTTCCATACGATTTTTGTTGACGTGCATTACTGGTAGATGGGAATGTTTGGTGTACTAACATTAGGTGTCTCGCAGAAAGGTGTTGATGTTTATAAGTTTGTGAGGTGTGTTTTATCGATAACTGTCTTTTACTTTCAGTTTAGTTTCAGGTGCTCGGCTAGGGATAATTGGAGGCAAGGATAGAGCGGAAAGTGTGTACAATATATCGACATGGATGACAGGTGGGGAGTAGTTGATTTTTTATTTCCACAACTTTTTAGAGGAAAAGTTTTGTGGATTTGTCTAAGGTAATGGTATATATATATATATATATATATATATATATATATATATATATATATAAAGGTATATATGTAACGGTATATATGTTTATCCTGGGGAAAACAGTCGGTCGGAAGTTCCTCCTAAGGGTGATAATCAGGTGGAGCAGTTTTTCCCGCGGAAAATAATTATCAGTAGGAGCAGCTCTTCCTGGGAGGAGTAATGAGGTCGATCGATGACCGTTGCTGGCAGGGGGGGGGGGGTTCACCGGGTACAAACCCGGACTCCGGGGATAGAAACCTACCCAGAAAGGATGTTACTTGGAATCCCACGAGGTTGTTGCTGGGCTCAAGTGTTGCGGGCCTGGGTAGTGAGAGGAACATGATTGTTGTGTGTCTGTGTTGTGTACTGATTGGTCGTTAAAAGGGGGGTTGGAAGAAGCTTAGAGGAGAGAGAGAGAGAGAGAGAGAGAGAGAGAGAGAGAGAGAGAGAGAGAGAGAGAGAGAGAGAGAGAGAGCAGTGACCTTGTTGACTGGTACGTGCCCGCTGGCCCCCACCCCACCCCACATGTGCACCAACATTACCTCCTCCCTTCCCCTTACCATACCCCCCCCCCCCCCCCCCCACACACACACACACACACACACTTGCCCGGCAACACCTGACATGTGAAGTGTTTGTGAAACACTTCTGTCGAAACCAGCATGTTTTTGTCGCCCTGCAACATTTTGCAACGCCCGGGGGACCAAAGGAGAAGTGTTTCATGGAAAGTGCCTCTGAATTTTCGACTTGCTCTTCTGAAAATCAAGAATTAATGACGTCCTTTCAGGAAAAAAAAACAGAAGATATGTCTATCATGTCGACTCACCTTGATGAAGCAGTGTCGATTGATTACCAGTTAGTGATGCTGGTTCGTTGAGGAGTCCCCGGTTCGATTCTCTTAACCTGTTTAACGGATTTCGATGCATCAAGTTATTCCTCCCCATCCCCCGCTGTTATCGAGATATAATAAAGACAATTTTTGTTCTTGAATTTTAGATTTTATTTGTTGTTAGCTGTAACCTCTTGTACGACTCTTGATGTACGACGCTACGACCATATAGTACTTTAAGATCTCTTGAAGTACTGTGTTTGCTAAGGACCTTGAGCATGACAATACGACATTAAGGTATGGTGGCCAGGCGTGTCAGGTAAATCCCTTCGAAGGGTCCTTTTCATACATCGTACTTTCCTGCTCGAGGAACTGACCGGCCAGACTGTGACTGCCCGGACATGGCTATGGTGGACTACAACATAAACATGAGGTGTAACGTAAACTGTATAAGATTACCACCATTTCTTTACCTGACTTGACGAAGCTGGTGTATAGAGGTGTGCATGTGTGTTTTAGGGAGACAATATTGGATGTCCTGCGTCTTTTAAAAGCGTTTGGTGTTGCTCACGTCATTCCTATTTTTCGTCTTGTTATTTTTTAGATATGGATTTTTTGGGGGATATTTTTAAGGATTGTAGGTAGTTTATGGCTAGGTTAAGTAAGATCTGCTGCGGTTGAAATGCGAGAAAAGACACTTCTAATCATCGCACCTTCAAGTGTTTTAAGGTATGTTTTACGTAGTATAATGGTAGTTAATTACGGTAACATTGTGTGAAGTACATGTCTGGTGTCTCACATAGTTATATATACAGTTGCAGTGTGTGAAGTATATTTCGTCAGCCACACACGGTGAAGTGGCGCCACACCGGTGAAATATCAACAATACTGCTGTACGATAACTGTACCCCATGTTGGTGGCAGCTATGATGGCTGCCAGAGTACTGCTGGAGCAAAATTTTTACTCCCTTCAGCTGCGAGCGCGACTCTTTTGTGTGTTTTGTGTTATGAGAGAATCCTCCTCATGAATGGCAGCAACCCAGGGAGGCTTCAGCACTGTGTGTGTGTTAGTGGTGAACGTTTTCGCCGGGTCGGCCCTGCAAACAGAGGACGAACAAAGCATGAAAGGAAGACTGGGGCTCGAGCCTCTAGAGTTGGGTCATTAAACTCCTGGTGACTCGGTCGTGTGGGCGAAAGTTCCTGCGTTATCTAGGCCGTTAACGCTCTTAATTGATCTTAGTTACTTGATATATCTCTTTTACCCAGATACATATAGGAGTTCGCTTTAATACTAAGCAGACGAGATGTGAAACATGCTCTCAGAATTACTTTCACCTTTCAGCGCCATGTTTTGGGACTGTATGATGTGAATTCAGGCATGGTTTTGTGCCTCATATCACAATATATGTAGAAATTTCCTGGATGATGTTTAGCCCCATTTGTTTGAGAACTATCCCAACTTATCTGTAGAATCATGTTGAGAACTGTCTCAGCTTTTTAGCTTTGTTATCTGCAGAGGAGCAACTTGCTAGAGAACTATTTTATCTCTGTAAGGTGTGGAGCCACATGTTTGAGAACTATCCCAGCTTTGCCAGCAGTAAATAGTCCACCCATTATATGACCCGTTGTATAATTTAATTATTATGGCACAGTTCCTGGTTCTTTTTGCGCCCCCTATATTTTTGCATCACCCGGCCTGAGGATGGGAAGGAATGCACGATAAAGTCGTCGCTTTTTTTGTAACGAAAATTATGTGAATGAATTTGTCTGATGGTAATGTTAAATATTATCGACTCGTGCGGTACGAGTGCTGTTCTTGGGCACAGAAATGTCTAAGAGAATATACACCGTTGCCGAGAAATATACTCGTTCGTATTTGCCTCCGCCCACGTCAAATTTAGATTTGACATGTTTCCATGACTGTCATTCAGTTCTTGATAAGGTATGTGCTCAGTGAAAAGTCTTCTTCCTGTGTGTATACCATTTCTCTTATTAGTGTAATATATAGTTAATACGAATTTAGTTTTTAACGTGAGAAAGGATGGCATTTAGTGTATGCCGGTTTTTATACGTTGTTTTTTTTAATGTGATGCTGATGAATGTCGGTATTTTTCCGGTCGAATTCACTTGGGAGACATACCTTAGCTGCCTCACCTCCTCACCGACATATCGAAGGGCCCGGGACGCTGTAGTAAGACCCACGGGAACACGATATGACGACCTTTGAGCACGACGGCACGACCCGTGATCACGACTTACACGATCCGTGGGTATGGCGGCGTGACAAATTCATTTTCAAGAATGATATTCTCGTGAAGACTGAGAGCCTGTCCACAACATGGCGAGGCGCCTGCAGTACGATAGAATCTGTTTCAACTGACTTAGCACATGTGGACATCGCGTAACACACTGTGGGCAGCGCGTAGCACGTGTGGGTATCGCCTGACATGTGGGTATCGCGTAACACGTGTGGGCATCGCGTAGCACATTTGGGCATCCCGTAGCACATGTGGGCATCGCGTAAACACGTGTGGGCGTATCTTAGCACACATTAGTCAGACTATTGTTATAAACGCTACCCAACTTATGGGAAGCGCTAGAAGACGAATTTGAAACTTCTGTCATTGTCTTCACAGCATGTTCCATATTATCATAGCTTCGTTGCCTAGGATTAATCTAGCCACAAAAATATTGGCATTATTCATATCAGATGTATATATGAATGATATCAGATGTATATAAACTCAACTCACTTATGTTTCATATTTTATACTCACTCTCTCAAGTGTCTTCACTTTCAAAGAATTCCTTCTCTAATTATCCTGTAATTGTGACCTCTGACCTGATTTAATGTGATCTGTGTACCCAGGGGAATGCTCCGTCGTCTCCAGAAGTACTATATGGTTGGTGGAGGCGCGCACTAGTTAGATGTGAGGAAACGTGACTCAGGACCAACATCCGATGATGTTAACAGAAAGGTTCTGGACGCTTCCCTAGTGAAGGTCGCGGTGTTGATGCTCATTATATCAGTGTACGTTGCTCCATGTAGCTCACTTACGCTGGCACCCATAGGGAATTTATATTTGGTTTTTCGGCGTGATGCATGAGAGGAGGCGGCGCGGAATTTACTTGGTAGGAGTGGGTTTAACGCACCCTGTTCTCAACGGGAGAGGTCTTGGGGAGGATGTATATGTGGGCGGGATGAGATTTCTGATTCATGCCATGGTGAAGTAGGCTCCCACTTCTAAGATTTTTGTCGCTAGTCATGGAGTAACGGTGCCATGGTGGGGTTCGAACCCTACCTCACAGAATGATGAGATCGCCAGAACCGCATCGCCGTTGCCTGAGAACAGTTAAGTAAGCCTATGTTGGTACACTGAGAAACTGAGATACTGATCGCTCTAACGGTCCAAGGTATACTGAGTTGAACCTTCGAATCCCGTTTAGTGTCCTCATTGGGTACCAGCGGGGTCAGAGCTCGACCCGGAGGGGGAGGGGGGGGGGGACCAGTGAGTCCAGAACATTTCATATCGATCACTTTTATATCAGAGTTGAATGAAAATGATAATGGAAGAACAAGCCTTTACATCGCTGTCAGCACAGTGAGTATAATTTTGTATGTGGTGTCAGTTAAGGGTAGAACTGGTTTTACTTAATTCCTTGAGCAGAGTTGTACTACCACTGCGTATGACTGTTTGACCTTAGTGTTGCGGATGTTGCCGGAGCACGGACTGTGTGTTGCGTGATGATCGGGTAGTGTCATCAAGGGTGTTCTTGAAGGGTTGTTAATAACAACTCTGGGATAATGTAACTTTTTTTTATTGCATGGGTGCATATTTCAAGATAGTGTTGCCCGTGTGTTACTGGGGGTAATGTATATACAGGTTATAGTTATCGGGTTCTTTGACTCAGGTAGTGTTGCGTGGATATTACCAGGGTTGTGTTGATGTTGTGGTGGTGTCGGGCAAATGTTGCTTGATGAGTGGTCTTATCAGGGTGGTCGTTTCCGGCTAGTTCTTGTCATGATGTGGAGATGGTTGTTCGTGTTGTGTTACAGGCACGGTGTTGCTAGGGCTAGTGTTGGTGTTTTTACGACTAGTGTTGTTGCATGACAGTGTTGCATAGGTTGTATGACGGGGATGTGTTGCATAGGTTTTATGACGGGGTTGAGGGGTGCTGTTTCCGTGATGGTGTTGCATAGGTTGAATTACTGGAGATGTTACCATGATAGTGGTGCAGAAACCTATGATTGGGTTGTTGCCATGATAATTTTGCAAAGATTGCATGGTTTGGGTGTTGTTGCCATGATAGTGTTGCAAAGGTTGTATGATTTAAGTTGTTATTGACATTATCGTGTTCCGAAAGTTGAGTTCCTAGGATGGTAGTTTTGCTAAAGTTGAATTCCTGGAGTGCTCTCCTGATGGTGTTTCAAAGATTTGTGGTTAAGGTTGTGTTATGACGAGTGTTGCAAAGATTATGACTGGGTTGTCGTTGCCTTGTAGTGTTGCAGAGTTAGTGGTTGTGGTATTATTGCCAAGGTATTGTTGCTGGGTTGGCTTTCAAAGTCGTACTCGTCAGATCATTATCTCAAATCATCATACAGTCGTGCTGGTGAGGGAGAGGTCGTACCGGCCTGCTAGATGTGGTGTCGTCGCACTGTCGCGCTGGAGGTGGTGTCGTACGGTCGTGCTGGAGGTGGAGATGTCGCACGGCCTTTATGGAGGTGGAGGAGTCGTACGGTCATGCTGGAGGTGACGCCGCACGGTCGTGCTGGAGATGGTGTCGCACGGTCGTACTGGAGGTGGAGGTGTCGCACGGTCGTGCTGGAGGTGGAGTGGTCGGTCGCACGGGTGAGCCTCACTGTCATTAACGCGGCAGCAGGTGTCGGGCGGCCCAGTAGTGTGGGACCGCTGCCGCCAGATGGACACTGCTCGCCTGGCGCTGGTTTATTTATCCCAGAGGGTAATTATCGGTGGTTTGATCCCCGGCGATGAAAGTGTGTTGTGTTACTGGGGAAGGAAACTAGGTAATTAGGTTGTTTTGTGATGTAGGTAATGCAGGCTTGTTGTTTGGTCACGGTGGGGGGTGGGGGGGGAGGCTGTGAGTTGGCTTGAAGAGGAGGGATGTGGCTGCTTGGGGGAGGGGGAGAGGGGTCAGGTGGGCATCCTTGGAGGGGAGTTAGGGGAGGACAGGCGGGTCGCTTTGGGGAGGGGGGAGAGGTCTGGCTGGTGAGGGTGAGGGGAGAGAGGAGTAGGGGGTCTGGCGGGGTTGGGTGTGTGTGTGTGTGTGTGTGTTAGGGCCAGTTTTTATAGCGGTGGTAACGGTCAGGCCTGACATGGCCGCTGCTCCCGCTGTTGACCCCACACCTGGCCACGGCTGACACCAACTGACGCACCCCCCACACTCTCCTGACACCCACCTGGCCGTCTAACACATCTAACGCTATGGTGACACCACTTGCACCCCACGTTCTGCTGACACCACCTGACGCACTCCATCTTTTACTGACGCACCCACGCTCTGCTGACACCACATGACGCATCCCACGCTCTGCTGACACCACCTGGCTACAGCTGACACTCCTCACGCTCTACTGACACCACCTGCTCACAACGCACACACTAACTGACATCATCCGCCCACGTGTCTCTTGTGTTGACATCCCTTGCCAACGCCTCACACTGTCCTGACAACCGCTGGCACAGTTCACACAGTGCTGTCACCACCAGGCTGAGCTTTTACGTAATATGTATAAAATAGTTTTTTAGGATTTATATTCCTCCCATAAAAGAGTAACCAATAGTATTTTTGTGCCGAGATAAAAGTGTAGCGTTCTAACGGTTGAAAGGTTTTGTTCCCTGGGTGTATTTTGTGTGATTGTTCAGCTGGGTATTGATCCAGGATTATAAGATATACCTAGACCTCGAGTAAACACTCGAGAGAGAGCGTAGCAGTCGTTTCTCCCCGGGGACCAAAGGCTGGCTGGTCGGATTTTACGGGACCTTTTAAACATTATTCCCGTAACTAGGTTAACTCAGTGATACGATGCAAAATATGATTTACCAGTGAGGAACACGTTTTGTTGATGCTTGGAGCCTATTGTTTAGTAGTAATATACTTATGGGTTACTTAATCTGAAGTGATTGAGATTGTCTTATCCTAAGCTACCGTAGCCTACCCTCTTCTAAGTTTGACATAGCATGTGCCCTAACAAGCTAGCCAGCTTACCCTAACCGAAATAGGTTGTCAAACTTGGAGTAAATCTGATGCAAGACACGTGTCGGATATGATGCGAAACCTCTTGAGAATTGGACGGACCTATTTATGCGTATACTACATGAAGTAATAAGATACGAGACGTGGAATGGATAGGATGCAAGACCTGTTACTATCAGTAAAGTGCGAGACATTGATACTAAGAAGATTGGAGTAGCACTCATAAGATAAAAGGCCAGTAATAAGTCTCCATGGGTTCCGGGACCTTGTGTTGCTGGAGTGCGGGACTCGGTAGTACTTGTGGTAATAACACCAGTAAATAATATGATTTCATGTCACTGTAAGGGGGAAAAAGTTACCTCTATCGTCGTTAAACCGTTTGTGACCGTGTGATGCAGAGGGAACGCTCGGGGGTTGGGGGGAGGGGGTGAACGCATGGAACAAATGTGCCTTTTGTTCAGTCTTTCTAGCACGTGACACACACACACACACACACACACACACACACTGTCACCTGGTGTGCTATTGAAAACGGTGCACCTAGATGACTCCTTTGTAAATACAATGCAATAAGAATCGAACGAATTTTCCACGCCGCTGCACGTAGTAAATATACCCTCGCGTAAATTCACGTCGGATAAGTCGCGTAATCGACCACTCCATATTGACTGATGGCAGACCGGCTGTCCTACCTCATTCAGGAAAGCCACTTCAGAGCTTTATGCAGAGATTTCAAGATTTTTTTTTTGTTTTGTTTTTCATCTTCATGACATTGCAGTACGATTTGTGACGGTATTAATGGTGAGGAATCATAGTGATAATAATTATAAGATAATAATGATAATAATAACAATAATGATGATAATGATAATAATAATAATAATAATAATTATTATTATTATTATTATTATTATTATTATTATTATAATACGTTCCTCTAGTAATCATCGGTACAGAATTACAAGATTATAAATATAAACGAAATAAAGTAGCTAGGTAAGATCTTTGGTATTATAAAGGGATCTTCATATATATATGTCTTATTTGCTGTACTGGTAGCAGCAGGCATTGTAACTTGAAAATGTGTGTATAGGCATTAGGTCAGGCATGTATACTTATATAACAGCAGTAGCAACATTGGGCCAGGATGTTTGTGACCGTGATTACTGATTCCATAAACATTTATATGGTGTATATACAAGAAAATGTCTGTGGAGAGAAACATTGTTTACGTATGCGAAGACCTCTTGAAAGGAAACTTAACGTTAAGAAACTTTGTAATACGTTCCCCACTTTCTGAAGCGTTGTGAACTGTAAAGACATTGTGGGGTTGAAAGTTCACATCGTTCAAGTCATTTGCCTCTTGACTTGAGCCTTAAAGAAATAGTAATCCGGGGTGACATTACCCCGCTTCGAAAATACACATATGCGTGAGCACGCACACATCGCGTTCTCTCTCTCTCTCTCTCTCTCTCTCTCTCTCTCTCTCTCTCTCTCTCTCTCTCTCTCTCTCTCTCTCTCTCTCTCACACACACACACACACACTAGGGGGATACATGATTTACACACATTATACTTCCTTGAAAAGTTTTAGTTGGTCAGATATTTTAGTGTCCATTCTGAACTGTTTATGACTTGGTTGCGTATAGAATCTGTACTCAACATTTCCTCTGTTTTATGACTGTAAAATCGCCGTAAATTTGGAGACCTGAAGCGTTGAAACTTGCCGTCTTAGAATACGATACGGGTAATTGTGGTTATTGAAGGAAAGTAACATCAGTAGAAATAAGATCACAAGAAAATATATTTTGACGGTGAGGTTGGCGCCTGGTTTGTGGATAATGACGTGTCAGCCCGGCTTGTGGTTGAAGAGTTAACGCTCGTGGAAAGTTCGTCTGGGAATCATGAGCGACGATGAGCCTAGCGGACGGACGGACGGACTAGCTTTCGTTCCCGGTCAAGAGTTGCACAGTCGGGAAGTTGGAAGCCGTACACGTCTGGAGGAGAACGTTGGGGATAAACTTATCCTCCAGGTCATCTGAGCGGGGACATCGTCCTAGTGTGTCTGCGGTGTAAGGAAGTCATGGTGGCGTGAGCAGGATTTGCTGGGGCGCTCCTCTTCCGCTCCTGCTGTTGTTGCCGGTGGACGGAGAACTGGGTCAGCCGGGGAGATGCAGACAACGCGGGGAAGAAGTGATGACAGTTTGTAATGCACCGGTGATGATGCTGTGGATAATGACACTGTGGATGATAATGAATAATGATGATAATGATAACCATCTAACATTATACTGGATGCTGACTTTACAAGTGATGGTTATGTAATAGTAGTAGTTCTTGTAAGAGCAAAATAATTCGTAAAAGTGATAATCATAATCATAAATTGACCGTAAGCGAAGACGTGTTTGAAATATAGAGGTAGGATTGAGCCAGGCTGTAGAAGTAGACTATGGTCCCGGAAACTCTTAATAGCAAGGTGTGGAGACACCCCGAAGCCCTGAATTGCAGGGTTAGGAAGGGCCCCCGGGAACCTTTGGCTGCACGGATAGAATAGGGCCTCCAAAACCATGGCGAACTGCTGGGATAGAGAACGGCTCTCGAAGCCCTTGATTGCGGGGTTAGAGAAGGCCCCTAAAGCCTTGGTTGTAGGGAGAGAGAAGGGCTCCAGCACCTCCTGGCTCTTCTGGTAGAGAAGGGCACATGAAACCTCTGGATGCAGGGTGTAAAAAAAAAAAAAAAATGATACACGAAATGGGTAGTGTGTGGGGAAGTAAAGTTCGTTCTCCTAATTGTGTATACTTGATAGTCGCCTAGCGAGGATAATAATAACAATGACAGCTTCTGAATACTAGGGTGATTTCCGACCCTTTTTCCCACAGTTACATGTGAGAAGTCACTATTCAAGGTTTTCATGTCCTTGACTTACACATATATTCGAGTTCTCTGTTTCTCAGCGTCAGAAAAAGACTTGTAGAGCGTATTTTGAGCTGCGGTTAATTCAGCCGGAGTGGGTTTGCATGAGTTAAGTAAATAGGTCACTGTGTCGATTCCATGTTCCTGAAGTTATTTTATGCTGTTTATTCTTGTTTTTGTAGTGTTGTATTTCTTTTTGCTTCACTAGTTTTATTCTTTGTGTTTTTTATTCATTTTTTAGTATACATTCATTATTGTCATTATTATTTGTTTTGTATAAGCGTGCGTTAACGGATTAGCTGGTTTGTGAGAGAGGTTGAAGTGTAGGTTGCTCAGTGTAGGAGGAAGTCACTGCGAGCTTTATATAATATTTAGGTAATATAAAAGGTTTATAAAAATTCCGAGAATATCAGTTTAGAAACTGCACTTACTTGGATTTCGAAAGTTTTGTAAGATTATATAGCCTAGGAGAAGGGGGAGCATTATTTTTATTTCATAGATATGTTATGTATTCTGGCTTGATTGGAACGTTATCTGCTGTTAGTAAATTCAGCTGCATACAAACGTAAAGGGAACCAGTAGTCCCCAATTACTGTATACCAAGCCTTTAACTTCAAAGTTAACAGTTTTGATGGTTTGATGTAAAATTTCCTGGCGTACATCGTTTTAATTGATGGCTAACCGAACGCTAGGGTGAGTCTGGCTTGTAAACAGTGACATTTGTACACTGAATAGGTGTGTGTGTGTGTGTGTGTGTGTGTGTTTTATTGGATTTAATGGCTATTAACAGCTGAAGGTTATTAAGCAAAAGTCTGTAAGTGAGGACCGCTAAATGCAAAATGTTTTGTTATGACGAAAGCTGTTGCTCTTAACAAGGGGCGTTTGGGAGTGTGTTAAGTGCTAGCTGAGACACTTTCCCCTTCACTCTGGTCGACTTTCACTCAAGTATTTTGTGGAGTTCGCTTGCGTGTCGACGTAGCCTTCAGGAAGAGTTGAACGCTCAACGTCACATGTGGTTGGGGTTAGGGTTGCTCCCACTGGCAAGTCAGACATGGAAGACTATGGAGCTCTACCTCTAAAATCCAAAGGTGCAATATGCACACACAAAAAAGAGAAAACCTTAAATACCTGGAGTCCAAGACTCTTCAACGCCTTGCCTGCAATCGTCAGAATCACCATGTGATGCACAGTGAAGTTTCAGAGAGCCTTGAACAAGCATTTACAAAGTTTACCAGATCAGCCAGGCTCTGAAGGCTACGTAGGCCTGCAGGCTGTGGCTTCCATCAGCTTGGTCGACCAGTGACCCAACCCAGCAGCATGGTGGTAGAAGAACCCCGAAGGCTTTACCGGGTATTCACCACCAGCTATGCCGAATTACCTCCGCTGAATGTAAGTAATTCATCCACTTTACCTGAAGGAGACCAGAGACATAGATACTCCAATTAAGTTTTACTTTAATGAAGGCAGAGGCACAGACCAGGTTCATTTATTTACCAGTCTTTGTTACTGAACTCGTGACGGTTTGAATTGACCGAGGATGGCTGAGTACCACAGTGGAACCTTGATATATAATGTTGGCCGGGAGCCTCTATCCTGGAGATGACGATGGTGAAGGATGGAACCCGGGCACCAGCAACGACAGAAGCTGTACAAGTTGCCTCATTTGTAGAGCCAGCTGAAACTGCAATTGTTGTATTAGTAGTATTCATTGCAGTAGTTGTAGTAGTAGGAGCAGCTTGTGTTATCCTCAGGTGTAAACACACGAGCTTCATCAGTGTTAGAAGGTTACTTTTACCTAAGAATAGAACTCGCAGCAGATACATCTGTAATGATACCTAACATTAAGTTAGGAACTGCAAGTTAAGCTGTTGTAATAGCTTATCTTAACGTACAGTTGAAACAGCAGCAGCTATAACAGCTGTATTAAAAGCATTTGCCAGAAGTTGCCTACATTGCCTGACAATAATGTCCATAGCAGTAGTAGCAGCAAGTGATATGTGTAGTATTGTATATCACCTATATGATAGAAACGGTAGCACCGGCAGCAGAGCCAGTAGCACTAAGAGCAATACGAATGAGAGGGAGGCGGGGTGAGCCAGGGAGGGTGGAGGAGAAAGAAGAGGAGGCCATCGACTTAGTGTCAGGTGTTGGACGGCTCCCGCCTCTCCCATAACAAGGGACCCTGTGAGTGAGACCCCCAGGGGGTCGCCCCCCCCCCCTTCCCCCTCTCATCCCCTGCAACACCAGTGCTCTCAACTCCAGTGTTCCCTACGGATAAACATGGCTGTTTCTTGTGATAAAGGAAAACATTGTTTTATTTGCCTTGTGGATGTGTGTGTGTGTGTGTGGGGGGGGGGGGGGGGGGACAAGAGCGACTGAGGGGTTGTTAGGTCGCGCAGATCGTGTGTACGTTTAGTATTGTGTATAAAGGATTCGGTCAGTACATGAGAGAAGCGAAAACCAACTCCTGCCGAAGGCGGTGAAGTTTTAAAATTCACAGGAGGTCTTGAAGGGATGAGGAGATGCCTGGCTTAGTAAGAGGGAGTAAGAAAGACGAAGCTAATATTGGAACGCGAATCTTGGAAGTTGGGAGAGGCTTCGCGCGAAGGCTTTACCAAAAGTGTTCTGACTCTTCAGGAATACTGATAATGGTGGATAGGACGGGCCGTGCATGACTCGGGTAGCACGAGTGCGAATCTCTCTCTCTCTCTCTCTCTCTCTCTCTCTCTCCAGGAAAACTAAAAAGATAAGCGGTTATTTTGCACACTATTCTGCTGCACTGATGTGAGGTCAAACGCTGTTTTACCCAAGTTTTATTGTCAACATTGTTTATCTACCCTTGCCGGTCAAGGAGGGTTAATCGTTATGGGCTGGTTCGGTCAACATTGCCTGGTGGCGGGTGTGAGCACTTCCCCGTCTCTGGTGGACTTGGTAAAATTAGAATTGAACTTTTCGCTTACCATAATGTGTCTATACGTGTGTATCTTCTGTCTGTGTCTTGCTATTTGCGAAAGCTTTTCTTTTGTTGAAAAAGTCGTTCAGTCTAGTAATATAAATGACTAAAAAAGTTGATTTAAGTAACTTGTTGGCAGAGTAGTATTTTTTGACCTGCCGGTGCCGACCAGTTGGCAAAATGAAAGCTAACAATCCCCTCCTTTATAAAGGGGGTAGGGGGAGTGAGGGTAAGAGGTGCTCGTCCCACCTGTAATGATTAGCTACCATAGTAGACTTAAGACAATTGGAATAGCTGTGGCGTAGGGAGGGTGGGGGGGGGGTGATTGAAAAGTACAGAAAGAGGGACATTTACTGTACCAGATATCCACATATTAGGGAAAGTTTTAGAAGGGTTTTACACGTAAACCGTTTAAGACGAGGTAAACCGGCAACTGGGTCGGTCACGAAATGGCGACCTAATTTCGTATGATAGGCTTGACCAGTGTAGCGTACCTTCTGTGCGCGATATTGATTCTCTGGAGCCAGTCTCAGGGCAGGTCTTACCTTGAATTTTTATGGCTCTGCACTAATAGGGAGCTTTATTAAAGACAGTATCTTACTGGGGATGATGCTTCCTTAATAGGATATTGATATATCTTTAAAAATTGTGGGGGAAAAAATAAATGAATTGTGGTTACAGCCATTTTTCTTTACTTTTTAGTTTCGTCACAGATGTCTGTGATTTTATATATATATATATATATATATATATATATATATATATATATATATATATATATATATATATATATATATATGGCTAGGGGTAGGGGTACGTATTGTGGATGTCATAATGTAGACCTGAATAGTTTGTATTAAAGAATATGTTGGAAAAGCTAGGGACCTTGTTTTTATTAACTACAACGAAATTTCAATTAAACTGTTGTATTAGTTTGTCTCATGAAGCATGTAAGCATACCCTACTGTGTTAATTGTTGGTCGTTATCATAGTGGTCCTGCTTCATAGAAGAACGGTGGGTCTGAACCAATTAGTTCCGTTCTTGGTTGAACGTCTGTCTGGTGGAGTGAGCTACGTCCTTGGGATTAGGCCTGAGATCCTCCTCCCAAGCCGAATCCCAGCTTTAAGAACAACAGTAAGGGTACGGCTTGCATTGGGGTCGGTCGTGAGTATTGAGACATTAGGACCAACATTCATTCGGCTTCTTAGCCGAGTACGGCAAGGGGCCATGCAAGGGGAACTCTGGAGGAACGGCGACAACAGGACAGCTTTTATACGAATACGGTGAACAGGACGGGCTTTTATATGAATACGGTAAACAGGACGGGCTTTTATATGAATACGGTAAACAGGACGGGCTTTTACATGAATACGGTAAACAGGACGGGCTTTTATATGAATACGGTAAACAGGATGGGCTCTTATATGAATACGGTAAACAGGACGGGCTTTTATATGAATACGGTAAACAGGACGGGCTTTTATATGAATATGGTACATCAGGAGCTTTTATATGAATACGGTACAGTTATTTAGTTATACAAATACCTGACAGTTTTATCACCTTAGCAACCGTTCCTTTTGTTGACCTTTTGCGAAACATTGCATCAACCCGGCTTTGAGTAGAAAATTAGAGAATTGAAGAACCACTTTGATTGATATTCATTATACAGTCTTGTGTTGTATTTATTAGATATGTGGCCCTCAGAAAAGCAAGGATACATTACGAATGCGCGCCCATGCCCGTAGGCTCACGGACAAACGTACACACCCAGATATTAATCCAAAGAAGTATAGGGCAATCGTACTTTACGTTGAAACAAACCAGTTGACAGATGAACTTGGGAAGATTACCGGGAGTAATAAAAGTGAGAGTGAGATGGGGGACGGGGGAAGGGTGTTGGTTATTACCGAACAAGAACGTTATGGCAATGAGTGAGCAGTGCTGCCACACGGTGTCTCGATATTTGATAATCTGATCCTGGCTCTGGAGGTTAATAGATGGCTGTCACTCGCTGTGCATACTGTACATGTAAGTTATATTCCAAGTTAAATGCATTGAATTCTTTGTTGAGGACTGTCGTTCCCTCCTTGAGCTGTACAGTATATAATAAACGTACTGAATTGTTTTATGTATTTTATACAATTATTCTGATCTTTTTAATCTGCTTAAAGGGGGAAAATATAGTTATATGTGCGTCTACTTAATTGTCTCATTAATTTACCCAAGTGGCCAACAAAGCGACAGGTCTATTGTATCAACATCGTAGAGCACTGACATATTTATACTTATTCAATTTTCTCTACCTGCAAAAGTCTGTTAATCTCTGTCGTTGAACAAAATTCAGTTGATTGTTGCTCCTATCAGTTATATGTTATCAAATACTTACATCATGTGTTTATGAAAATATGATAGTCGGTCTCATAAAAAAAGTCCATTCAGTTTTATGAGAATTGGACTGATCTTAGTGATACAAGATCCAAATAACTCATAAGGTTAGATTTCCCAAATTACAGTGTGTTCTTGCATATCATTCATGTGTTGAACTTTTCATCATTACCTTAGTGAGTCTGCGTGTTATTTCCCCCCCCCCCCCCCCCCCCCCCCCTTGAGCGAACTCGGGGGACGTGCCTGGTTGAGTTGTAATATACTATGCATTTTTCAGTCGTCTACTAAGGGGCCACATAGACCTTGGTGTAGGTTAAACAGTTACCACGATAAACACGTTTACCGTCGTCTGCTGCATATGTTAAACGTTTGTAAAGAATTACCGTAATTGGGACAATTCTGTTTCCAAAAGTAAGTGGGAACTGCACTGTCAGAAACATGGATCAGTCCCTCACCCCAGGAGATTAGCCAGGTTTAGCTGCAGGGTTGAGAACAGCTTACGAATCCAGCTTAAGACACTCACAGTATTTCAGGTTTGCTAAATGGTATGTGGACCTGTTGCCATGTTCTTATATTGCATATTCTATGGAGACGGGCAAATTTAAGTGCGTAGAAAGCCTACACACAAATGACACAATAATTGCAGAAACGCCACTAGGCAAAGGAAACATGAGAATCCTGAGCGCTTTCTTGTATTACCACATTTTCAGACTAGTTTCTGTGGGAGGAAATGGATATTATAGAGGAAGCATGGAATGGGGTCATGTAACCTTGTAATTAGTGAGAAGCAAGGTTGGCACAAGGGTCTGCGTGACCCACCTTAACTGACCTTGACCTGACATCTCCCGGATGACCTCACTTCAGTAAAACCGGACACAAGCTTGAGTTACATAATGCAACTTAAACTCAAGAACAGTTGATAAAACGTTTTGCAATTTCTTCAACAGTAGATGGATCTAATTTGTACATGCCTTGGTTGATATTTAATACATTATCATGTGTAATTATGCTGAATTTTGTTATGTGTATATTACTACAAAGAACTATAGAATAACATATGCAGTTATATGTGACTTGAAAAATGGTATTAATATGGAATACAATATTTAAGAAGCCATGAACTGTAGTAGGGTTGGAAGTATAGTAACCCAGTTCACGCTTTGTAATAACAGACCATGGAATGTAGTGCAGATGATAGCGCAATACTGTCGAAATGACTTCAGGGGGCTGTTGTAAAGTGAGGTATTAGAGTAGAGCAGTGTGCGGGAGGGATTTATGGCGGAGTGCTTGGTAGAGTTGACCAGGGAGAGAGGAAGAAGACCTGGGTGTGGAGAGAAGGTGGGAGGTTGGTGGCGGGGGGTGGTTGTGGGGTGAGGGTAGCAGAGGCCCTGGTGTCAGTTTTCACTTCTCGGGCCAGTCGGGATTTATGATAAGCCGGTCTCTTCCTGCTACTGCTGCGGTCTTCCAGCGGCCCGTTGTATCACTAGCAAGAATGGATAACGTACTACACACACACACACACACACTAGCGAGAGTGGTCCACCTCATATAGTGTTGCAACAGACCGCCACGCCACAAGCCAAACTTAGATACAACGTTGATGGAAGCGGTGTCTAATTTCTCATTCTTTTAGTGTTAATTGGTTTAGTCTCACGTTCGGACGGCATTCGTTGTGTGCACATGTAGGGCGTATTTTTCCCCCATGGTGGTTTAGAAAAGCTGTGGGAAGAGATTAAGTGGATCTTATTATGGTGTGAGTACTTGATGTGCAACATTTCACCACTGTCGAATTGCAGACATTATTTCAATACACTTTAGATTAACAATTGTTTTCCCCGAGCGAGATAGATTAAGCGGGGTACAGTTAAGGCTTCAAAAGCTGACCGCTCGCCTTCCATATTTTCAAGTATAGAAAGGAAAATATATAGTATGTTAACGTGAATTACCTGTACATTAGAACCAATCTAAAAATTTACCAGATTACAAAAGAATCTGCAGACCTTAGTTTTGCTCTTGCCCGTGTATTTAGGAGGTCCGTCCCTCTCCCATCCCCATGTATTTAACACACACTACTTTTGCATTGCAGGTACGTTGGTAAGGGAGATGGGATAACCATCAGTGTGTGGAATCGACGCAAGATTCACAAGAAGGCGGGCAGTGGCTTCCTAGGCTGCGTTCGCATTGTTTCTTCTGCCATACACAGACTCAAAGACACCGGATGTAAGTCTTTTTTGGTTTGGCAACCCTTAGAACTAGTTTGAATAACATTTCACACAAAGTCAGGCGTCAGTTAATGATGAATTTCAAAAAGGTCGCAAGCACGGTGTATATTGAATTTTAGCCTATGATGTATATAGTTATTAATCTTTTTTTTGTAACTCCTGATTCCTTCCTCATGGAGCTGTTCATTTTCATCCTCGGCTGTTTTTATCTTTCTCCCAAATACCATGTTGTAGCTTTTTTCTTACTGCTTTGTTTATTATGTCCATCTCCATTTATCCTATTCTTGATCATTCACCCTTTTTCATTAATTCTTTTTTGTTAAAATCTGGACTTTCTCTTTATCCTCTCCTTTCTTTTGTCTTCTTTTCTGTTCATCAATCTCTCATGTCTTTCTTCTGTCACATTATTCCCTTTTTGTGCTCTTTAATCTTTCTCTGTTTAAACATTTTCCCTTGGTGTTCATGTCTCCTTTTGCCACTTTTTCAGTTACATGTATGTTCTGCTTTTGTTTTCTGTATTTGTGATATCTCTTCTTTTGTCTAACATCTCCCCCTCTCATTTGTCTTTCCTGAGTTTTCACTTCATTTAATTTTTCATTTCCATATACTTATTTTTGTTTCATTTCTCATCACTTGTCTAGTATATCTGGATTTAGTTATCTCTTTTTCTAACTTGTACATCTTATCCTCCTGTGCCTCATGTTTCTTTCTCTTTCCTCAATTTTCATGTCTTTTCCAGTACATTTTCTCTACTCCTTCCTCCTATGTCTACCTTGTTTCTCTTATTTATGGCTCCTTTCTTAGTATATTATATTCTCCTCTTTGAATCTCTTTTGTTTGGACTCCAGTGAATACCTGCCTCCCTCTGTCAGATCAACGGCTGGACTTAACACGAATTGGCCATGATGACTGTGAGCCAGTACGAGGGCAGATAGTTGTATCTCTCATGTCCCGTGATGGCCGGGGCACTGGTTCCCACAATGCCGTTGTTGATACACTGGGGAACCTTTCCTCACCAGATGACCTACCTGAGGTGAGTAACTCTGAAATATATGTGGATGCCAAGTGGGTATGATGGGAGGACCTTTGAACTGACTCATAAGGGTTAGGTTAAAGGCTAAGCCATCATTCCTGAATGTCATGCCTTTGTGCTCAAGGGGTGAATGGGCTGTGCATGTGGTTACATTATAAACTTACTGCCTGTGCATTTAAAATCCCATTCTAGACAGGCTTAAAGGAAAATGCCATGAAGTTTCGGTATTTTCTCACAACCTCTGAATAATTTACTGACTTTGAAAGTTTAAAAAGAATATAAAGAATTTCAATAATTCATTATTAAAGGAAAAATGTATTTCACAGTTTTGGAACCCTAGAAATACGACCTTTGTTATTATCATGAATACACACAAGCAGGATTATAATTTATCTTATTTTTATGAGCTCCAACTGAGTTATATTGTGCAGTAGGTGTCATCTGTTCTTATGTTGTATTGTGGATGGGGAAAGATATACCCTTGTTTGTAATATGGCTAGTTCAGTCACTTGCTGTAGCTTGAAAATACAATTTACTTTTGTATGATTAAACACCAGTTCAGCTCTTTTCAGTAATGTATATGACACTTTCTATAGTTTTTATTTCAATTTTTCCTCCTTTTGGTACTCATGATCTTTATATTGAATCTGTATATTGTCCTTTGCCTTTTCGTTGGGAGATTTTATATATACATTCCACTTGATGATGTCATAACCATGAAGATGATAATGTTTTGATGTTTTAGATTACAAAATCAATGAATCTTTGCTCATTGGGTCATGAGACTTTATGTGCTCAGTGTTTTGTTACACTGAATGTTTGATCATATCAGATAAGGGACACATTGAGGGCTAAATGTTTAATATGATGGATTATGAACTGTCTTTTTAACATGATTTTAGATATCATGCACAGTTTCGTCATACATAGAAAAGATAAAATCTTTCAGTTAGTATGTATTAAATGATTTTTTTTTTAGGTGACTCTATGTTAGATTAAAGAGAATGGTAATGATCAAAATGTTGCAGTACTGTAGTAGTGATAGTGAAAGTAATGAAAATGAAAATAATTATGGTAAAAATTAAGATTAGGTGATGATATTGTAAACCAGAAAGCATTTTGTGTAAGTTTTAAGTACTAAAACATCGAAGTTTAAACTTGCCTGCTTTATGAATTTTTCCTTTTTTTTTTTTTTTTTTTTTTTCTTTTTTATTTGGTGTTGACCAGTAAAGTAAGAAATAAAGTATCTATCTTACCAAGCAGCTTTTCAGATATCACTTTAACCTCGGTTCTTAAAGGCCTTTAGGAAAGGTAAGTTAAAAGCATTCAGATGTCAGATGATTGGAATACTGTTAAGTTTATTGAAACGTAATGAGTTTTATTGAATAATCATAAGATAATTTAAAGTTTTTCACAGCTTTACTCAGTTGTTCTTTAGTATTTGCCTCCAAAGATGAATCTGATCATGTGAGAATAAAAATGTTAATTGGGAATATCATGCTAAATCTATCACCTTTCAGGGTTGGGAAGAACGAAGAACAGCTAATGGTCGTATATACTATGTAAACCACCATGACCGCACTACCACATGGGAGCGGCCAACATTACCTGCTCACATGACGTATGTAAACATCTTGTTTAATGCAGCTCCTGATCCACTCCAGATCATTCCTTCCTTAGAAGTACATGACTAGAAAACCCAGCCCTGTGCTTGAGCTATACCTACTGAGATCAGTTTTCACCTAGTTTTAAGGAAAATCTCAAATGTAAGATTTTATGGAGAAGCATTTCTATTCTGGACCCTTCAGAGAGTTGGAGACAGATTTTAGTTTTGGTTCTTGTTTAATATGTTGATCATTTGCCATCCAGGTTTTATATTAGTTCATTTTCCATTGCCTATGCTTTTGCTAATGTACAATGCCATAGCTTATTTAAATTTTTTTGCAGCAAGAATAGTAATTTGATAACATCCACTACAAGTACAAGATCTCCAGTCTGACCTTATAAAATCTGAAAGCCTTTTGAACTTAGAATTCTCAACAAAATAGAACATAACTCTGAATTTTGAATTTGATGCTTTCCAAAGTTATTTCTGTGTTTTTGCCCCTTTTTAAAACCTTATGATAGCACCGAATATGCATCCAACACCAAACATTTCATGTATGCAATCAATAAACTCTGCCTCAGTCTACATTATGCTTAATAGAATCAGAGACAAGGAAGAATTTTGGGTAAGTACAATG
Organism: Panulirus ornatus; assembly: GCF_036320965.1. NCBI lineage: Eukaryota > Metazoa > Arthropoda > Malacostraca > Decapoda > Palinuridae > Panulirus > Panulirus ornatus. The sequence goes on from NC_092280.1 coordinate 29,551,109, forward strand.
ATTAGATTTCCATTGAATGTTTTATATAGGATGTTTTTTCTTGTAAAACAGGCAAACAAAATTAGGAACTTGAAAATCCTACCAGGAAGATTGGTGTCAGCTAAGTAAAAGTATTCAAAACCCAAATACTGATTATTCCCAAGAACTTCAGACTGGAGATCTTCTACATGTATTATGCCCCACAGGATACAGTGTTAGTGTTAGGTTCCCCAGGCAGTAGTGTTATCTAACATGATTAATCCTTTGATGTTCGATAAGGAAAATCAACACTGTCCACACCACAACCTTTTTTTATAACCCAACAGTGCTGTTTTTCTGCATGTTTGATAAGGAAAATCAACACTGTCCACACCACAACCTTTTTTTATAACCCAACAGTGCTGTTTTTCTGCATATATAGTGTATCATGCTGCAAATCTTACTAACCTGCTAGAGGTCCTCCTTATATATATATATATATATATATATATATATATATATATATATATATATATATATATATATATATATATATATATTGCCTAATAGCCTTTCCTGCCTTAATGAGGTAGCATCATGTACAAACAAACTGTGTTATCACTGGCACACATCTTTAGCTGTCGTGTATAGTGTATCAAAACCAAAGGCCACCGTCTACAGGCAAGCCTCGCAGATTGGCTGTTATGATACCTCTTCCTTTCAATGAATAGTGATTGTGTGGAATTCTCTTCTTTCTTTTGTTTTGCTCTTTTACTATAAACTTTATACCTTTCAGAGTCATGTCTACAAACCCCAATGGAGCTCTCATTAATTCTTCATTCTTTTTCTCTTACAGTAATTCTTTTTTTCTTTTCACTTGTGATGGCCTTAATATTAGCATGATTTGCCCATGCCATGTTAGACAAAGAAGAAAGAAAATGAAAGTGTCCACTGTTTCATCCTTTCTGGTTCAGACCAGTGATAGCATATATTACATCGGTCCTATTCGCTTTCACAGTGCAGGCCTCTTACCCTCCTGATTGTTCAGACTATGTTACCCCTAAACCTCCTTCACTTGATATTTTTTTCTCCTTTGTATTCATCCCCCTCCCTTTGCTCCTTTCATTGTTGACAAGATGTATCCTCTTAGCTAGTCTGTCTTCACTTGTCCCTTACATATGCATGAATCATTTCAGTTTACCCTGGTTGGCCCTTTCATCCAAATTGCACCCACTAACTCACCTTTTTCTTATGTTATTAATCCATACATAATCAGTCTGTCTCATGCCTCATATCATCCTTAGGCATTTCTTTTCCGACATATCCACCTTTCCTTTTCCTTTGTGTTAAAGGCTCAAGACCCATATCCTTACAATATTGTTTCATAGCACACCCTGGACTCTTAGCCACCTTTTCCATCCTAAGACTTACTTCAGGCCATGTGGTTCCATCTGCTTTCATATCATCCCCTAGTTACCAAAAGTACTTCATTTCTTTCAGGTCATTCCTGTTCAAGCTTACTCTCAGATCAGCCTGTCTTATCCCCCTTCCCCATCTCATTTCCTTACCTTTGTTCACATATATTCTTAAATTTTTTCTTTCACATACTCACCGAAACCCTGCCACCAGCCTCTGAAGTTTCTTTTGAGCCTGTCATGAGATCTGTATCATTTGCAAACATCACATAATTTACCTTCCATGCCACCATCCCTCCAACCTCCAATGTAATGTTGGCCCACCCCTTGTTCAAAGACCTTGGCATTGACCTCCTCTCCACCCTTTCCATAAATGGATAAAACAGCCATAGTATTATCACACATCCATGGCATGGGCCCATCTTAACTAGGTACCACTCAACCACCTCCCTTCTTACTCACACATGTATCTTACTCTCTTGTACTATCATATTCTTCCACCCTTCATAAATTCTTTTTTTCAAGAGGTGGGAATTCCATATATCCATATAATTGTTATTGCTTGGTTTTGCTGTAAGTTCTTTTGGTGTAGAGGAGGGAAACATGCCATATGTGTTTCATAACTCTGTGAATTAGATATGCAATCCCAGGACCAGCTTTGAGGGATTTCTGCAGCTTTGAAGTTGCATTCCATATAGGAGCAGGGTAAGGTGAGCTCTTTAGGATTGGTAAAGTCGTAGATTATGCTTTACACATTCTTTTTCCAGACGATGATGCAAATTTTATCAAAGATGACTTCTTTCATTTGTTGTTACTACTTGCAGGGAGAGTTTACGAACATCTTTGTATGTTATAATAGTATTTACATTCACATTCACTGTTCCATGATTTTATAGCTACATTGTATTATATGTAGTGAAATACACAAAGAAATATATCCACACTTGCAATTTTACAGGTAGAATATTGAAATTCCTAGTTTCAATAAAAATGTGAACATCCAAAACCCATGGTCCTCCACACTCAAGGTTACTGTCAAATTGAGCATGAGTTTTGAGGGTTGGTGACTTTGTTGTACACTGCATTAGTTCTTGCTGCTGTTCTCAGTGTCTGAACATGAGGCAGTAAAACTCTGCTTTGCTCAGTTACCTGTGTATGGTAGTTTCATAAATTCTTCTTTTGTAATGGCATCCAAAAGGATCCGAGTGAAGGCTTCAGGTGTATTGTTTTGAAGAGGAAGCATTTGCTTAATATTATGCAGAAAATAGAAATCTCTCAAAAATTAGATAAGGGTGCACTGGTGCATTGAGTTACTCTTATGATGCAACTACCTTAGTCTGTATAATGCTTTTTTGGGAGTGGAAACTTTGAAAATATATACTTATACCTTTTTATTGCCTTTGGGAAGTCATGAAGAGTAATTTTGGTAAAGGCTTATTAACTGTTCTGCAGAGTATATATTTACAGTTGTGACAGACAAATAACATTGAGAACATGCATTAATCTTACAAAATACTGTAAAAGTTATGATATCCTTGGACCACAGTCTTTGACCCATATTTCTAAAATCTGTCCAAAATCTGAACATTGCTTGGGTTTGATTTAAAGATTAAGGATTTTTTATATTCTATCTGTACTTTGCACACAATCTCACTGAAGCATGAAAGGCCTTTAGGTATAGAAAGAATATTGAAGTTGTACCTGATAGAGTCAGAATTTCCTGAACATTCTGCAGAAATATTTTATTTTATTTTAAGAAGTATATGAGAGGCATATGCTCTACCATAGCACATACATGAAGGCACACTGCTCTCACCTGTAATGTTTGTCTGGCAAAGATTGGAAAGCATTTATTTTGCTGCTTTTTACTCAATTTTTTTTATTATCAGTATTAAATGCTTTTGTAATTTTTGAACTATCATTAGAGCTGTATGGTCATCTTTTTTATTTGACGATTAGTGTTATTTATGTGTACCGCATTGTATATATATATATATATATATATATATATATATATATATATATATATATATATATATGTAAAGTTTTTATGGAAGGTTTTGATATTGAAAGTCTTAATATTTTTTAATAAATAGTTGAGTCAGTCATGGGTTTGAAGCCTGCTTTTTAGTATATTGCAGTATTTACATTAAGATTTGAAAAGTTTTGGTTTTTAGTAGGCTGGATACTTTCAACACTTTTCAGTTATACAGTACTAGAAATGTGCAAGCAGAAACAGAAATGTAAACACGGTTGCTCAGCAGTTTATGGATTAACTTTAAAGTCAGGATCATAACCCAGGGACAGTTTAATGCTGCACCATAAATCTTATTTTAATGATATGGCACATGGCATAGATATGTTTGATTTGATTGTATACTAACCAAAAAAGACTCATGCTTCTACAGAATACTTATGATTAATTTTGTATAAACTTTGTGGTCTTATAAGCCATATACGAATTTTGTGCCTCTATGATTTCCTTTTGTACACTGATAATGGTAGATATTTTTTATTTTATGGTAAAATAGGAGAATTTATATAAAATAATCTTTACCTTTATATTTTTTTGAATGTTTTTTATTTGCATTTTGTGCTGTTGTTTATGGTCTTTGGCTGCTATGCACATGAAGCAAGTTACACCTTTCTTGGGTTATCTCTTCCTCTTTCTGTAGACCTGCCCATGTATGTAATGTAGGTGGTGCAGCTATTAGTACAAGTACTTTTATATTCGTAGGTTATGATTGCTTTCTCACCTTAAAGGGCACGAAGCAGGAAATATTTTTGCACGAACTTATAAGGAATGATTTGTCTCATTTTTTAAGTATGTTGAGTTCTCGCCTATTTGCACTCCTCAGTACCGTCTGTTTCTAGCTTGCACTTTTATTCTATTTCTTGTTTTTAAGTTTCAGTTATTCATATTTGGTACATGGACATCAAAGAAGAATAAATTTTTTGTGTGCATATCTGTGTGTGTATTAGTTATTTTTCTCATCAGCATTGCTTTGGATGTCAGTAGCAAATCAAAATGAGAGCCTTTGTGTGTGCCTTGGAACGTATTAGCTGTTATGGTGCCGAGAATTTCGAGGGTATTTAGAATAGTTATTATTAAGCTCAAATAAGAAGCCTGGTTCACACATCCTCAGGAACCCATATGAGGACTCAGCTTTTATATTTGAAGTTGTAAATATTCATCAAGATTGAATTAAAGAAGACCAGTGAATGCTTTTGTGGTGTCACCTAAAAAAAAATTACAAGTTTGATATGTATGTCAGGGGGCTCTGAGTTTTGTGAAAGGCTTTATAGAGTGAAAGATAAAAGTGATTGGTCTTTCCGATTGGCTTATTACAGAGTGGAGCGCAGACGGCGTGACAAGACGTTCGTGTGTCCATGTGCCATCTATGTCTTCCTCTCATCTGTCTTCTCCTGTGTTGCTCCAATGGCCAGCAACTCCCCCTCTTGCTCCTGTGATTGTCCCTCCTCATCCTGCACTTCACCCAGCTGTGTTAGAGGTTCTAGTCAAGCATGCTCCTCAACCTCAGCTTCTCCCAGCTGTACCAGAGGTTCTAGTCAATCTCAACCCTGCACATCCACATCCTCAGCTCCTAGTTGCTCTGTAGGGTGTCATAAGTCTTGCCCTTCTCATTTTTCTAACCCACATACTCTATTTTCTGCACCAGTCCCCTGCATAGTAGGTTATAATGAGGCCTGTCCTCCCTACACTGCCTCTGGCTCTCCCTGCATTGGACCTTCCCCCTCTTCCTGGTGTGACCCAGCCACGACCTCACGACACGGTGCCACGTGTTACAGGCCGGGTGACACTAGTGTTTTGGGCTCCCCAAGCAGACATTCCACTTCTTCCAACACTGTCTCTGCAACCACAGTCTCCTCCATATCGCCAGCCGGGGGAAATATGGGAAATATAGTTTTGAGCAACCCCAATACAAGTTCTGATGTGCCACAAGAAGGAACACCAGTCAGAAGGTAAAGACATTATTTTGATTTAGTTTGTATTGGTTAAAGATTCTGTTATAGTCACCATCTCTACAGAAGCATTGCATGGTGGTATAATGTTCAATTTTTGTACATTTTTTGCGAAAATTGTTGATGTGATATTGACAGGTATCTAGCATGCATCCATTTCATTATTAGTTGAAGTTCTAAAGCTGTTGCTTTCCTTATCATATGTGTGTTTCTAGATTATTAATAAGGATGGTAGTAAAGGGGTATGATTAGTGACTTAGGATCAATTCTTACCATAAATGGCAAATGGGAGATAATAGTCCAAATTGCAGTTAATGATTTTTTGCATGTTTGTCAAGAATACTTGAACTTAGGGAGAAGGGGAAACAAATATGATGTGTGACTGCTACAGTAATTTTCTCACAAAATAGCTTGAAATTGTGTAAGCATTTTCGTGGTGAAACTGAAATAATTGTAGATGGCAATGAATATCTTACTTTTTCACAGTTGCTCATTCTTAGGAATGTTTTAAAGTATATTAGGTTGATATTGAATTGATAAAAAAGACTTTCATTTTGACTTTAATCTTTTGTTTTTTTAGGTATTACAATATTTTGTGTAGCACCCATAACTATACTAAAACTAATTCCACAAGCTAGTGTATATATTTATATAATCAGCCAATGAATTTGTTTACAATCTCTTGGCACAAAAAAGCAGATTCATTAACATAAAATTGGTTAGCTTTCCACTGCTATTTGATTTTTTTTTTCATTTAACAAAAATGCTCATGAAGTACCTACAACCCACTAAAGAATCATAGTTCACCCCAGAAGTTTATTCCCTTTCTGAAACTACTGTAATTCACTTTTTCTTTTGGCCATACTCTTAAGGGCAATAGTGCAATACCTTGATGAAAGAAAACCACTACAGAAAGTCTCAAAGTAGGTTTGCTCTTGGCACTTGCACTGCAGCCCACTTTGGGATTTGCTACATTCGTGAATTGTGCCCAGTCTTTCAGACATAATCCTTTCTTTACCCCAATTTTGTCCATATTTCTCCTCCTTATTTCCTGTCTGTGCTTTATTTTGACCTTGTTTATACCAGATAAGGTGTTCCTTATTGTCTCCATACATTTTTTAATGCAAACAAATGGTATTTGCTTCTGTAATGTTATATCTAAGTCTTATCTAGAATTTTACCATGCAATAGATGATTAAGCTTTGCAGTTTGCCTTTAGACCCAGAAAGGTGTGGATTAGAGTTGTTTGTAGTTAAAGTATCTTTGGGGAAGAGTGTATATTTTATGTATGTAGAAGCTTTGTCCATGTATGCATAGTTTTAGATTATTTTGCAGTTCATACTTCATTTGTGTATTTGCAGGGATCCAAGAGACAGAGAACATAGGCGAAGTAGAGCAGAAAGTGTAGAGCGTGTCAGTCAGCGAGATGCTGGTGAATCTAGGCGAAATCCAGAATCAGTTCGAAGACGATCGGCACGGCATCGGCATTACCTCTCGAGGAATCAGCTCCATCAACCGCCAGATCTTCCTGATGGTTTTGGTTCGTAATTATTTTTTTCTTTCTCTTTTTTTCTCCTATATACTGTCTGTATACCTTTAGGATTATTTAGGTATTTGAGTTTTGAATAAGCTTCTTTAAGTATGTGGTTCATTTGTAGCAAGCTTATGCAGGCATCTCCTTTAAATTGGGATTGGGAAGAAGAGGGTCTCTAGAGACAAGAATGAGATTTAGAGATCCAATAATACTTGACTGTTTTAAACTTTGAAGGAAGGGATATAGAGATTCAGTAGAATTTTACTTTTTGAACATTTGCTGTTTCAGATTTTTCAAAGTTACAAAAATTGAACTTCCAGGCAACCTCTTGATAAACTAACCTCGTATGACCTTTTGTTGATATAGGACGAAATCACAACCCCACACGATGCATTCACCTGCATCTGCAGCCCGTGGAACAGCATGAGTTAAACCCGTTTCTTCAATCGAGGCCTTTCCCTTGTATAATGTATTGGTTCATACACAATGCAACATACTGTATCAGAAAATAGTCAGAAATGACCCTTTGCTGATTTTGCATGTTTCATTCAGATTTTAGCTCTTTTGATTCACCTTTCCCCACCATACAGTTTGAGATAGTGAAGTGTTAGTTTATGTTAATATTGATAAGTTGTATGATTTAACAGAAAGTGATATGGTTTGGACATATTTTTCAGTCTTATTGAAGATTATCCTTGGATATCATAGTGTGTATACAGTTTCATTTCTTTGTGATTCATACTTATAATACAAGGAGGATCAACCCAACATTCATTCATAAAATCCTTGCTAAGCATTTACCTTTAATTAAAACTCCTTCAGTTTACCCTGAAAGTAGCTTAACTACATTGCTCAGTTCTGCATCTAGGTCTCTTTTAACTACCAATTCAATACAAGCCCAGATACCATTAGCATTTACCTTTAGAAAATGAACTGGGATTTCATGGAGAACATGTAATAAACACATTAAGTATATGGTCACCAAGGTGTAGTGTACAAGTTTTCCACTGTTTCTTCTTATAATACTGTACTGTGAAAGGTGATTTACAGCCTGTCCCTTACTGGATGACATGTGAGGCTTAAATAATAGTCACCGCTATTGTGGGATAAAGATGGCATGTCATCTTTCAAATATGTTTTCAGTTTTCTCTATTTATGTTATATGGAGACTTTGCTACAACCAAAATGTTTGATAGGAGTGCACATAGGTTACCCTTCTTGATACTCTGGAATTGATGTATTAGGTATGTCAGTTTACATTTATATCTCTTTCTCTCCTTTTTGTGTCAGTTCACTTGTACTTTTATTCTTTAGTTGACTTTGTTTCTTGTGTAGATGCATATATTTTCACAATTCTTATAAAGAGACAGTTTACCTTAAATTCTTTTCTTTTACACATGTAGTAGATACCAAAAAAATAATGTTTGTAAAAGAAGGAAATTGAGAGTGAATATGAATTAAAGCAAGTTTATTAGACTAAGCTGGGTGTAGGAGCACATTGAGTGGGGTGTAAGACTGAATGGAGAAAATTTGGAAGAAGTGAAGTGTTTTAGATACCTGGGAGGGCAGTGAATATAACTACAGAATTGGAAATAGTCATAGGGATGAGTGAGGGGGCAAAAGTTTTGGGAGCACTGAGGAATGTGTGGAAAGAGTGGTTGTTATCTTGGAGGGCAAAAATGTGTATGTTTAAGAGTATAGTGGTCCCGTCAATGCTGTATGGATGTAAAGCATGTGCCATATATAATGATGTTTGGAGGGAGGTGGATTTGTTGGAAATTAAATGTTTGAGGACAGTATGTGGTGTGAGGTGGTTTGGTCAAGTAAGTAATAGAAGGGTAAGAGAGTGGTATGATAATAAGAAAAGTGTGATTGAGAGAGCTAAATAGGATGTGCTGAAATGGTTTAGACATATGGTGAGAATGAGTGAGGAGAGGTTGACAAAGAGAATGTATGTGTCAGAAGCAAGGAGTGTGGGGGACAAGGAGAAGGCGGGGACCAAACTGGAAATGGAATGGTTTGAAAAATATTTGGAATGATTGGGGCCTGAGCATGCAGGAAGATGAAAGGCAAGCATGAAATAGAGCAAATTAGAATGCTGTGGTATAAAGGGGATGATGTGCTGTCAATGGCCTGAACCAGGACATGTAAAGCAGCTGGGGGAAACCATGGAAAGTTCTTTGGATTAAGGGATGTGATTTTGGTACATTGCACATGACATGGAGAATGGATGGGAGCAAATGTGGCCTTTCTTCATCTCTTCCTAATACTACCAAACTAATGCAGGAGAAACAGCAGGCAGGTTCAAAAGAAAGTAAACTTGATATTTAAACATGCTTGCACTATGAATAACATCATAGTATTCATTATAGTTTAATATCTGCACTAGGTCAGTTACATCACGTTATTTACTGTAGACTGATTACCTTCCATAGAAATGCGAACCACACAACAGGGTCAGGTGTACTATTACAACATCCACACTGGGACATCTACCTGGCATGACCCCAGAGTACCACGTGACTTGGGGCAGATTAATATCGATGATCTAGGACCCCTACCTGGAGGATGGGAATTGAGACATACCCCCAGTGGGCGACCATACTTCCTGGATCACATAAATCGCACAACACAGTTCACCGATCCAAGGCTCTCTAACAGTCATATTCTCAGTAATATTCTCAGGTAAGTCATTATTATAGCACTGCATTTAATGTTTGCATTGAAACATTGAAATATTTCATCATTATGTCATGATAATTTAAGGTGCTTTTTTATGACAGCTAGAGAGTGGATGTGTTCTGTTGAGACTGTTTGTTTCTGAAACTACCTTGCTATGGCAAGGGAAGCAGTTATGTGTTAAGAAGAATGTTTCACTAATGTGGGATCTGTTCAATCTTCCTTTGTAGAAAAAAAAAAAAAATGCATGCTGTATTATCAGTTAAGTAAATATATAGATATAATCATGCTGAGTTTTGTTTTACTGTTTCTTAAAGTTCTAGAAATGGTGATTTTTTTTTTTAACTTGTACTGAAGCGTTGGTTTAATGAAATTACTAGGGTCAGTAAGTGCTGAGGATTAAATTAAGTATAAGTTGATGATCATGTTTGTCTTTAAATCACAGTTTATGTGGGTTGTTTTAACTTGGTTGTACCTTGTCTTTCTTATATGGAATATTTTGCTGATGGTCAAATGTGGAGGTTTTGGGGTGTGCTGGTACGTCATGGTAGTAATGGTTTTATGCATTTAGATATTTTGCTTGTTGTTAGTGATTGGTGAATGCTCATTGTGGGGACGTGACCATTGTTGATTATTGTTGTTGAGAATTTAAAATTTCATTACAGTCTACTTCGGAACTTTTTACTGTATGGATGAATTATACTTTTGATTTAACTTTTTCAGGACTCGTAGTGAAGGAAGTAATCGAACAAGTATAATAGAAACGGGCAGTAATAGTGACCCTAGAATCAGTGTGAACAGTGAAAGTTCAGTATCTGCCAGTAGTGTTCCAAATAATAGAAGTAATAGGTCCTCTAGCAGTAGAAGAAATAGTTCCTCAAGAAGTAGAGGGCCTTCCCCTGAGGCAAACACTACTGGGGAAACTATATCAGACAGTGTGCCTAATAGTGAAGAACCTAATAGCTCTGTTGTTAATGGTACTCCAATTAGTCCATCTGTTGTGCCTGCTAGTGTAAATAATAGCAACAATATGAGCAGTGAAGGAAGTGGTGTAACTACTACTATGAATAACAGTAACCCTGTGGTGCTTCAGAACAATAGCACTAATCTGCAGATAAGCAGTAACACTAATACCTCTGGGCCCAAGGATGCAGTTGTGATAGACATGGAGAGCGATTGCCTCCCAAAATATAAGCGTGATTTAGTTGCTAAGATGAAAGTTTTGAGAGCAGAATTACAGTGTCTCCAGCCACAGAGCGGTCACTGTCGTTTGGACATTCCACGTGGTGAAGTCTTCGAGGAATCTTATAGGCAGATCATGAAGATGAGACCAAAAGATTTACGCAAAAGATTAATGGTTAAGTTTAAAGGTGAAGAAGGACTTGATTATGGTGGTGTTGCTCGTGAGTGGTTATACCTTTTGTCTCATGAGATGCTCAACCCCTACTATGGTCTGTTTCAGTACTCTAGGGATGATATCTACACACTCCAAATTAATCCAGACTCAAGTGTCAATCCAGTAAGTTGAAATTTTTTTTTTTATTACACTAGAATGTATTCAGTTATAGCCTTATGATTGTATGTTAAGTACGGTATTTTTTTAATGGGAAAAGGGCTTTTGTTATATAAAATTAATGTATCACAACACTTCTCATCTACAAACATGCATTCTAGCACCTCTTATTCATGTAAAACACAGTCCAGGTTGTGCACAACTGAAGAGGAAAGAATAGGGATGCATGTCAGGAGCTTATTAGAAATACCTCTATATCTGTTCATCTTTCTATCTGTCCTTTCCTCTAATTTGCACAGGATGGATCAGTTTTACACAGCTAACCATTTCACTTGCACACATCAGTTGTTCCTGGTGTTTTACAATGAGACTTTGCACTTACCACAGCACTGGATTTATTGATTATTGAAAAGATTATTTTTGATTAAATGCCCATTAGAGTAGGTGAAATTAAGCTCTTTGTTATATTTACATACATATACTTCATAACAGTATTATTATATCATTACCTTGTGCATTTGTTTTATACATCAACCTGTCTATCTATCTATCATTACCTTCAAAAGTGTCTACACTACTTAGCCCTGCCCTTACATGTCTCCCTAGCATATACCATTCCATGCATTTTTTCCAAAGTTCTCTACCTCCGGTACTTTTTCACTTTATTAGTAGTTAAGTGATAATTTTTAGTAGTTAAGCGATAATTTTGTTGATAATGGCTGAAGAAAGTAATGTTTGATATGTTTGAAGACGAAATAAGGAAGCTAAAAGCAGATTGGATGGATAGAGTGAGAGCATATATGTGTTAGAGAGATATCAGAATGGAGGAATACTTAGATTGGTTGAAGGAAAGGAAGATATGGAAAAAACTGTGTGGGTCACTTTTGCTGGAGAATGGTAGATGTATTTGATATTGGTACCTTACCATACCATAACTTACAATGGCTTTGGAGGCTTTTTTTTCCCAACAGCTAAGCCTAGGACCAAACTGCTTGCATAGTCTTCAAAGTAGTCATGCACAATTATTGGATACATTCATTACTTTAGTTACTTAATAATTGTTTCTGTATTTAAAGTGGCCAAAGCAGAATGTGTTACGGATGTATTTGCTACTCCACCTTTCTTCTAGTTTATTTTATTCGGACACATGATTTGGTGATGAGGCATGATGTCTAGTGATAAGCCTTTTAGCAGATGAGTAAGTTTGGTGATATGTAAAGAGAGATAAGAGAGGGAGAAGTACAGGATTGAGAAGTCATATCCCTTAACAGAATAATGAAAGGTATAGGTGTAAGTATGGAAGTGAAGAAAAGATTGAGACAGCATAATCCTCCCAACCCAGACCTATGCAGCCAAAACTTGGACGTGGGACAAGTCACATAGGGTCAAGGATCCAGGCTGTGGAAATGAGTTATTTTAGAGGAGCTTGTGTTATGACTAGTTGGAATGAAGAAAGTAATGAGAATGTGTAAGAGTAATTTGGTATGGAAGGAAATGAATTGTGGAGTGATAGAATGGGTGAAACATAATACTTTGAGGTGGTTTAGGCATGTAGAAAGAATTCAAGATGGGGAATTTACAGGGAGACTGAGTGTATGATAGTACGATTAAAGGTGTTGGTGTGTGAGAAAGACCAACTGTGACATGGGGAAATATAGAGGAAGAGTACTTGAGGGAGAGAAATGGGGGAAGAATGCATGAAATGGTGTATGTTGGTGAGGCATGTAAGGACAGTGATAAGTGGAGACTCTCTTAGTGTGGCCATCCTCTTGGTGGGAGCTCCTATAGGAATGTTGGAAATATACATAGTTATAGACAGAAGAACTCTGTTGCATGCTACCCTGCGAGAAATGCCTTTTATTTTGCAGCTTCAACAGTGACAGGATCTTGTATAAGTTTCTTACTAACAGCATTTAATTTTTAGAGATCGTGAATGCACAATATTTTATTAACTACTGAGGGTTATAATGTTCATTAATACTGTGTTTTAAGTATTTTACAAGATGGGTCTACATGTTTCCCTCTTTCAGTTTGGTTTGAATATTTTTTATGTTGGAAGATTTCTGATACATATGTTTCTCTTATTAACTTTAATGGCAATCTTCATTTTCTCAGGAACACTTGTCGTATTTCCATTTTGTTGGGAGGGTGATAGGAATGGCAATATTCCATGGTCACTACATTGATGGTGGTTTCTCCATGCCCTTTTACAAGATGTTGCTCAACAAACTTATTGTCCTCGATGACATTGAAGCTGTTGATCCAGACCTTCACCGCTCACTCAACTGGATGCTGTAAGAATTTTCCAATAATTTGATTTTGTTGAGGTGGATGGCAGAGAAAAGACTTTTACTTTTTTCAATGTTTTTTATAGTGCTTATTGTTACTCATATATCTGGATTTGTGTATATGTACCTGAATAGCAATGAATTTTTGTCAAAGGTTCAGATCCTGATGCTGCCTCACAGAGGCAGGAAGGAAGAGAATGCATTTATTTTTTTAATTTCCTGTATTTGTAACATAATGACAAGAACAGATGAAGAAAGGTCACTTTCGAATATTCACACTCACACACACATATATATTATACTTTGTCGCTGTCTCCCGCGTTAGCGAAGTAGCGCAAGGAGACAGACGAAAGAATGGCCCAACCCACCCACATACACACGTATATACATACACGTCCACACACGCACATATACATACCTATACATCTCAATGTATACATATATATATATATATACACACACAGACATATACATATATACACATGTACATAATTCATACTGTCTGCCCTTATTCATTCCCGTCGCCACCCCGCCACACATGAAATGACACACACACACACACACACACACACACACACACGCATGTGCGCGAGGTAGTGCTAGGAAAAGACAACAAAGGCCACATTGGTTCACACTCAGTCTCAAGCTGTCATGTATAATGCACCGAAACCACAGCTCCCTTTCCACATCCAGGACCCACAAAACTTTCCATGGTTTGCCCCATACGCTTCACATGCCCTGGCTCAATTCATTGACAGCACGTCGACCCTGCTATACCATATCGCTCCAATTCACTCTTTACTTTGCACGCCTTTCACCCTCCTGCATGTTCAGGCCCCATTCACTCAGAATCTTTTTCACTCCATCTTTCCACCTCCAGTTTGGTCTCCCACTTTGTTGCTGTCTCCCATGTTAGCGCAAGGAATAGGATAGGGCAGAGAGAATACTTCCCACGTGTTCCCTGCATGTCGTAGAAGGCATCTAAAAGGGGAGGGAGCGGGGGCTGGAAATCCTCCTCTCTCATGTTTAATTTTTCAAAAGAAGGAACAGAGAAGGGGCCAAGTGAGGATATTCCCTCAAAGGCTCAGTCATCTGTCCTTAACACTACCTCGTTAATGCAGGAAATGGTAAATAGTATGAAAAAAAAATATAATGCACCAAAACCACAGCTCCATATCCACATCTAGGCCCTATAAACCTTTTCGTGGTTTACCCCAGATGTTTCTCGTGCCCTGGTTCTGTCCATTGACAGCACAATGACCACATCATTCCATTTCACTCTATTCCTTGCATGCCTCTCACCCTCCTGTATGTTCAGGCCCTGATTGCTGATTTGAATGTGACCTTTCTTTGTTCATGACAGTACCTCACAAATGGGGGAAATGGTGATCAAGTATGAAAAAAAAATAAGATTTTATTTGGAGTGATATTCCAGTTAACTAGAACTTAATTTTCTAAATAAACTGTTTCTCATATTTATGTCTGTAAAGTATAGTAAATTAATATGTACATTTGCTTTGTTTTTTCAGGGAGAATGATATTACAGATATCATTGACAACACTTTCACTGTTGAGCATGAAAGTTTTGGCGTCCTCCAGATGAGAGAACTTAAGCCCGATGGCAGTAATATTGTAGTGACTGAAGATAATAAAAAGGAATACGTTAAGTTGTATGTTAACTACAGGTTTATGCAGGTATGTAGACATTTTTTTTATTATTTTTTTACTCGTAAAACTTCAAAGGCTCATCCTTAACCCCTTTAGCATGATAGTATGACACTGAAGCATGTTGGTGTCTTTAGATATGATGGCATGATTTTTGACCTGACCATGCAGGGTCAGGCAGAGAAAGAGCCACCATACTTGAGAGTAGTGTCAATACTTGAACTCTACAGAAAATCCAATGATTGTGACATTTTCACCCATGGGTATGATAGTTTGATATAGGACTTGACCCTTAATGGTCTGGTCGTGGTCTGGTCATGGACTAGCCATAATGCCTTTGGGTTGTAATTTCATTCTCAAGGATATATAAGACTAACCGAAGGGGTCGAGATTTAAGAAGAAAGGTTTAAGTATTCCCACAAAACAGGAAATCAAATTAACAGCCTCTTTATCCTCTCATGAAGCAATCAGGCAACAGGAACCTTTCATTCTTGTAAGCCAAGTCACCTTAAACCTTTAAATCATTAATCAAATTGCCTTAGGAAATGATTGTTTGTTCCCATTTTCTGCAGACAAAAGTAGCATAGAAAACCAATTGCTGCTTCAAGTAGGCCTGTCTATCCCTTAGGTTCATATCCTTTTATGCAGAAGTCAACTGTTGAAGTAGGTTGGATGGCATTGTGTGGTTTTGCATGCCCAGGTTTTGTTGAGTAAAATTTGAAAGGCGGTAAATGTTGCCATTATAATTTTATAGTTGAGAGAAATGTCAGTCTTCATTGAACTTGGAGTTTTACAGGATGCATAAGATTCAAAACTTAATTCATCTTCTTTGGTCTTTATGTGATGTTCTCCAAAATACAGAGACATATAACCAGTTTTACAAGCTAGTTAAACCTCTGAAATTTTTTTAAGTATCACTATTTACTTTTTCATACCTCACATATTGTGCAGGTTTTGCAAATTTCGCAGGTATCTCTGCATTCAGCATCATTAGGAAACCTTTCACTGCAATATAAAGATTGATTTTTGCAGTTCACAGATTATGCCCTATCAGCACCTCGTGGGGTTACTTCACCATATTCTAGAACTTAAGATCCTCATTGTTTAGTTTTGCTAAAAATAAATTCAAGTATGTAAATGTCACTGAGATGTTGGTCTGCATGAGGTTATTGTAATGTTATTTATAGAGGGAATGCTAGGATTGCTCATTGATAAACTGATGACAAAGTTGACTCTTCTGTAGTCTTTTTCCAGGACTGCTTCAGGTTTCTTTTGAACGTTTTCAAGGTGACATAGATATTACATGTCAGCAGGGACTAGCTTTGGTTTTAGTTTTGATTGTGCTGTTTGACATGGTGATTAGACTTTTGATTTTAGTAATGCATGGCATTTACAGATAAAGACATAGCTTAACCTTAATGGAGTACAAAAGATAGCCAGCTTTTAAAGTTAAACTGTCAATGGGGGGAAAAAATGGATGTTTTACATCCAGCAAGGGGAATTCAGTAATTTTTTACATTTAAGGATTGTTTAGTGATGGAAGTAAATGGGTGCCTTAGGCAAAAAAGTATGTTTTATATAATGAACTGTACCTCATTTTATAGAAACGTACATTTCTTTACTGTTCAAATTGCTTTTAATACTTTGTTGTCACAAGCTACTTAGCATTGGCATATTATTAACTAATGGTTGCTGCTAGTTGTATAGAAATTAGTAGATTCTTCTTACTTTGTTCTTAATATGTTATTAAAAGTATTTATCAGTACAATGGCTTGCTTCTGAAGTTGATGCGAGTCTTCTTGCAGATTACTAGAGCCACCGAGCAAAGCCCTGCTGGATAGATTCCTTGATTATCTGTTGTGTGATCAAGTAGCCTTATGATGATTATGCATAAATGTGTTTCATATTTTGTAAGCTTAAACTTTACTGTTACTTCCTCTTCAGTTCTAGAATATTTCCTCGTGTAATACATGAAAAAATTAGCCCTGATTTTGCAAGTTTATTTTAGAATCTCAGATGAGCTCTTCAGTTATTACAAATATTGTAGTAATTGATGAAAATTTAACTGATCTCTCTTTGTATGGAAATGTCACATCTTGCAATGACAGTTAGATGCAAACACTGTTTTTTCCCTTACATTACTGATGGAGTGAATAAGATTTTCATTGCTTAGGACCTGAACTTGCAGGTGGTGAAAAATGTGCATGGGATAAGGTGAAGTGATATGAACTTAGGCAGTTGAAGCAGCTGGGGGTATCCATGGAAGGGCTTTTGGGGCCAGATTGTTGTGGTTTCAGTTTATTACACTTAACATCTAAAGAATGAATATGAGCAACTGAGGCCTATTCTTCATCTGTCCCTGGTGCTACCTGAATAACATGGGGAAAAGCAAACAAGTATGAAAGAAAGAAAAAAGAAAATGAGGGAATGGTTTTACCAGACATTTCCTGCTTGAGGTTACACCACGAATGAAAAGTCACCTTTGGTGAGGCTGTGTATCATTAGGAGTAAAGTCTTGTTAAAGAACTTATCACTCTAGAGGAGCTTAATGTTTCCTGATATTAGAATTACAGCAACTTCGCAACTACAGGAGCTTATAGAAAAGGGATCTTGGAATGAAGCTAGGATATCTTTTTTTTGAAAGGGGTCTTGGGTCAGTTATGAAAGATTATTTAATAAAATATGGGCAGAATTTAATGTAATTCATGTTCTGGATTTTTAGGGTATTGAACAACAGTTTGCTGCTCTTCAGAAGGGCTTCACTGAGGTGGTTCCTCAGCATCTGCTCAAGCCTTTTGATGAGAGAGAATTGGAACTGATAATTGGTGGTTTAGGAAAAATAGATATCGATGATTGGAAAGCCAACACAAGACTCAAAGTAAGTGATTTACGTATTTTTGTTGTTTTAAAAAGCTCCAAGGCAGAAGGCATTGCAGTGACTTTGAATGTAGTGAGTGAATTTAATCCAACAGTTAGGAAGAGTTGACTTTAGAAAAGGCTTGGTTTGGTAACTTAGGGGTGGCAGTTTATTAGTATATTTATTGTCACTACCGTGTAAGGTTATGATGGAAAGGTTGTTCTGCAGTTCTTGGGTATGAGAGGAAACGATAATACACATACCTTAGATATGTACCTTTGAAGTGCCATCCCTTTTGTTGTCTGAAAAGAAAATATTATACGAATTTTCTTAGTTATCATAGTTTATGTATTATGTTATGAAGTGATTTAAGTCTTTTATGTACTATGCATGATTTCTTAATCTGAAAGTTGACTTGTTAGATGAGACTTGGTCTCCGTCAACCTCACACTCAGCACTCTTCCCATGAACTGTCAGCAGTAATTATCTAACATCCTTGACTAGCACACTTGCTATTTGACTGTTCACTTAGAGAATCCGGGTGTTTTAGGCAAATTGTTTGCTTCATGTAAAACTACAGCTTCTTGCCTGATCCTGGGGCAACCATTTATTGGATGTTTGGCGTAGTTGCTGTGCTTGCTGATTGGTTTATATTTTTAATAGCTGTTCATTAAGCTTGTTAAGGCAAATCAGCAAGGTGTATGTGTGTGCATCTCAGTTACATTAAATGTCACTCTTACGGGGAACTGTTTTCTTACGTCTGAACAGCACTGTACTCCAGAGACGCCTGTGGTTGGCTGGTTCTGGCAGATAGTTGACTCTTATTCGGAAGAGATGCGAGCAAGGCTTTTGCAGTTTGTTACGGGGTCCTCCCGTGTTCCCTTGCAAGGCTTCAAAGCACTGCAGGGATCTACTGGTGCTGCAGGACCCAGACTCTTCACAATTCATCAGATTGATGCTCCAACAGGTAATTTTGTTAGTGTGTTCTTGTGTTTTCATGGGATGGATAGAGCTCTTGGGATTTTATGTATGTATTGTGTGTGGGTGTCTAATTTTTGTACATGTATGTACATGAAAGAGTGTTAGTTTGTGTATGAAAAAGAATGAATGTGAATGCGAATTAGGATGCAGAAAGAGATAGAGGGTGAATGTATGATTTTATAATTATTTAGCGAGTGTGTATGTGAAAGGGGATGCTCATGCATAAGGTAGTGAGTGCATGTTGTGTATACATGCATATACATAGTGTCCCTTTTGTTTTTCACTTCTGTAAAAGCAAGTATTCATACGACCAAGAAATATATTAGGGATGAGGTATTCACATGAATTTAAGGGTATGAGAATGCTTCATTCGATATACAGTAGGTTACAAATATTAATTGGTTTTTAGAATAAAGATCTGTTGTGGTAAGCAAGATGGCAGTTTTAAAAACTAAAGATTTTAAGGCTAAAAATATAAGAAATTGAACAGTTTGTGGTAAGTTAAACTGGAAATACTGGTGAAATGAATGTTTAGATAAATTTTAATTGAAAAATAATCTAGGAAAAATTTTAATTCCTGAATCTGTCAGCAGAAGGGGAAAGTGGTAATGGCCCATGCAAAGGCAAGGGCCTCTGCCAAGTTGACATGCTTAATCTTGAACAAGAAAGTAGTATTAGTAAGTTCTTCCTTTTCACAATTACAGCTGATGCAATAACTCGCTTGTGGTCTCCCATACATGCTCAGTAAAGAGATTTATTTAATTAAAACTGTGTTTCATCTTTATAAGCATTTTTTTTTTTTTTTTTTTTTTTATACTTTGTCGCTGTCTCCCGCGTTTGCGAGGTAGCGCAAGGAAACAGACGAAAGAAATGGCCCAACCCCCCCCCCCCCATACACATGTACATACACACGTCCACACACGCAAATATTCATACCTACACAGCTTTCCATGGTTTACCCCAGACGCTTCACATGCCTTGATTCAATCCACTGACAGCACGTCAACCCCTGTATACCACATCGCTCCAATTCACTCTATTCCTTGCCCTCCTTTCACCCTCCTGCATGTTCAGGCCCCGATCACACAAAATCCTTTTCACTCCATCTTTCCACCTCCAATTTGGTCTCCCTCTTCTCCTCGTTCCCTCCACCTCCGACACATATATCCTCTTGGTCAATCTTTCCTCACTCATTCTCTCCATGTGCCCAAACCACTTCAAAACACCCTCTTCTGCTCTCTCAACCACGCTCTTTTTATTTCCACACATCTCTCTTACCCTTACGTTACTTACTCGATCAAACCACCTCACACCACACATTGTCCTCAAACATCTCATTTCCAGCACATCCATCCTCCTACGCACAACTCTATCCATAGCCCACGCCTCGCAACCATACAACATTGTTGGAACTACTATTCCTTCAAACATACCCATTTTTGCTTTCCGGGATAATGTTCTCGACTTCCACACATTTTTCAAGGCTCCCAAAATTTTCGCCCCCTCCCCCACCCTATGATCCACTTCCGCTTCCATGGTTCCATCCGCTGACAGATCCACTCCCAGATATCTAAAACACTTCACTTCCTCCAGCCTCTCACCATTCAAACTCACCTCCCAATTGACTTGACCCTCAACCCTACTGTACCTAATAACCTTGCTCTTATTGACATTTACTCTTAACTTTCTTCTTCCACACACTTTACCAAACTCCGTCACCAGCTTCTGCAGTTTCTCACATGAATCCGCCACCAGCGCTGTATCATCAGCGAACAACAACTGACTCACTTCCCAAGCTCTCTCATCCCCAACAGACTTCATACTTGCCCCTCTTTCCAAAACTCTTGCATTTACCTCCCTAACAACCCCATCCATAAACAAATTAAACAACCATGGAGACATCACACACCCCTGCCGCAAACCTACATTCACTGAGAACCAATCACTTTCCTCTCTTCCTACACGTACACATGCCTTACATCCTCGATAAAAACTTTTCACTGCTTCTAACAACTTTCCTCCCACACCATATATTCTTAATACCTTATAAGCATATAAGTAAAATTAATGGCATGATATGTAATGTTCTTCAATGGAGGTGTCATTCCAGGCAAATATGTAAATCAATTTGATTACACTTGCATATTGCATACAACATTAAGCCAGTGGAAAGGTTATAGGTATATGATTTTTTTAAGGTTAGAGGTTACAATAAAAGGTTCATGCATTTCATGGAAATTCTAAATTATTGCAATATTCTTCCCATTTCAGAAAACTTGCCTAAGGCACATACTTGTTTCAATCGCATTGACCTTCCTCCGTATGAGTCATATAGCAAGATGCTGGAGAAGCTAACCCAGGCTGTAGAGGAAACATGTGGGTTTGCTGTAGAGTGAGTTATGTAGACAGTAATTGAAATGAGCATATGAAAGGATTTTGAAGTATATAAAGTGCAGTTACTGTGAGATGTGATATTAAACAATATCAAAATAGAAAAATTATTTTGTGAAGTGAAAAATGTATATACTGTGATTGCATTGACAAAAATGTAATGACATTAGAAATGCTAAACAGTACTTTCAGGTTGGTGTTAAGTCATAAACAGTGTATTTTATAATTCATATAAAATGTAAAAGGTTTCAAGAATATAGCATGTTCTTTGGAAATCTACAAGTATGTGCAATTTTTAATAGCATTATTCTGGGTTCTTTTGATGACTGGAAATTCATCTGACTTCTTTGCAGAGTATTTAGTGTTCTTGTATATTATTCTATAATGGTTTTCATAGTTTGAATTATTCAAAAGTAAGTGTGAAATGTACAGAAAAAGGACCAATCCATAATGTATAAAAGAAAATTAAGCAATTTCCTTATTTTATGCTTGTGGGCAGGAAGTAGAAAGCAACCAGTCCATGCACTTGTTAACTTATTTTTAAGTAACTGTTAACAGCAGATCTCGGGTGTCTTCCACCCCATAAGTGGTAACGACGAATTCCAAGATTCATTAGTGTTTCTTAACTGAGGTGTTTCTCAGATTTTAGTCATATGTCAATAAACTGTGATAGCAATACAGTTCCAACTTCCAGGGCAATGACACTTAATTTGTAAGCCTGTGTCACACATACAGACTCTTGTTATCAGTCAAACACGTATAGTATTTGACAAATGGGCTTCAATTGGATGAAAATTGTCCATAGGATTTTATTTATTGACAGACAGACATATATATTTCATTGGCTATATAAGACGTATACATTTGTGATGTTGATTAGTGGTATGGCCTACATATAAGGGTTTTGTTATACTGCTAATTTCTTCACATGAATGACAACATATCGATAGGGATCATTAATTGATATTTGATTGCTAAATATTTCTACTGCCACAGTAAAGATCATAAGGCTTCCCTGTGAGTATGAGATAATTTTTCGTATGGTTGATGTGAAAAAAAAAAAAGTGAAATGTTAGTATGGGTATCTACAAGGAACCTGTATGATAGGTCTCCTTAGGAGTTATCAACATTTCCCTCTTCCATTATGGGAGCATCTTCAGGATGTCTTCCGTGAAGACCTTGCATACAGTATCCTCATTAACACCCATAAGCTTAAATGCCGAGTGTTTTATATATATATATATATATATATATATATATATATATATAGAACATGCATATATGATGATTGAATTGATATTAATGAATATTCCCAACTGCCAAAAGCAACAAGGGTTCATTATAGTGAGAGCTGTACTCTGCAGGTCTTGCTCATCATAGGCATTTATGCCTTCTTGAATATGAATCTCAGTTGATCCTTACAGTCTGGTGCCTCATAGTAATTTAGTATCAGTCACTCATTAACATAAAGCATTTAAATAGTTGATCTGTGAAAGGTTTTTGAATTACACAGTTGTTGAAAGAATCATTTTTGTTATGAGTGTTGCTATTGCCATTTGAAATAGATTAAGGAGAGAAGTGTGTGCTGTGTAAAAGTGTTCATAGAAACCATTGTTGTAGATAACTTTCATTCCATCATCATGGTTGACATAGGCTGTAGCTGCAGTTGTACATTGATGAGTTTGGATGTTTCAATGCCAGAATATTGTTATCACACCAGCAATACTCTGTAATGACCTAATTTAACATTTTATAAAATATGATCAGTTGATTGATACATTCCATCAGTTGCATTACATTTTGTGGTATTGGTTAACAGTAATTTTGATCCAGGCAGCTTATGGGTTGTGTTGCTTTCAGACAAGTGATCTGTGTCATGTTACGTTGTATGAAATATTTTCAAATATGATTGAATATTTTTTCCTGTTATGTAAGTGAGATGTGTTCTGAGCAGAAGTATGCTTCCATTTGGGAAGCTAAGGTTTTGAGCTAAATATTTTACATACTTCATCTATTGTCATTTGGGGGGACTTGAAATTTTCAAGGTTTCATACAACTTCCAAAGGTAATACAACTTCCAAAGGTATTTGACTAAAATAGGAAATTTACATTGTACACCTGCCCCATTTTCTTGAGCAAAAATTAAAGTGAAGTTTAAGCATGAAGAGGTGCCTCAGTAGAACAGTATGCTGTCAATCCATTGAAGCATGAGTTCATTTTGGGCTGGGGTTTCTGTTAGGGCTGGTGCTGTTTGGAAAGCTATTTGAGTTACGTAATTAATAATTTTGAGTTGCTTTCATTTTGAATTTAATATGTGCTGCCATTTTTCTTTTTGTAAAATTTTCAAAATTTGAAGGGTTTTAAGCATCTTACAAAGGTGACAAAAAATATGCTGTTTATCAGTTGGTTTTCCCTTTAGTATTAAATGAATTTTTAGCATGTTGAGGTGCCATACAGGAGCAGTATTGTGCATTTACAACACAGTGGATATAAGTTCGATCTGGGTTGGCATTTAATGAATAGATTACTGTCATTACACTGCTTGGGTAATATTCACCTCTTATGCTTGCAAAGATGAAACCTGATAGTTGGAGACAGCATACAAAAGTTGTACCACTGGAGGTGCTGGATCTGTTATGATCAACACTTTAAAAAAAATCTTTTTCATACTTTTTCACCATTTCCTGCGTTAATGAGGTATTGCTAAATATAGATAGAAATATCATGCCTTTTTGGCCTAGTTGTCTTATTTGATACCCAGGTAATGATTGTAACAGGAGAGTTCAGCAAGGCATCTAGGACTTATAGACCAAGTACATTTTAACTCAGTAGCTGTTGAACAGGGCATTAGTACTGAAAGTTGACAAAAATATTCCTTGTTATTTGTACCGCGTACACAATACCCAATAAATAACAGTACTCGTACTGTGTGATAATGCTTAAATTTAGTTAACTTTTGTGTTAACTAGATTATCAAGTTAATGAGACCCCCCCCCTCCCCCTTTATCCTTTGTAATCATAATTTGTTCCTAGAATAAATATTTAAAATACAAGAAAAAATATGAAACCATAAATTGGTTTATATAAAATGTTAGGGCTTCATAATTATTTTTAATTGCCACTGTATAACTCTGAATGACCTACAACCTTTTTGTCATTATGAGTGTGATAATGAGCAAAGATGAAATTCTGTAGAAACTGGTTGGGAAGCAGCCTTTAGGATTATGTGAATATATTTTTCAGACAAAATAAGCATGTAATCCTTGTTAGTGTGTATTAGTTAAATGCATATCATCTCACAGATGTAAGTCGATTTTTGAGACATCCATTTGTAAGTATGAATACAGTATGTTTAATGCTTGTACACTAATCTAGTATAACAAGCAAAAATAGTGATATCCACTGTATTCAAGATGCTACAAAATGCAGCAAACAGCCAGTCATGTATTTAGTTGTGCTATTAAGAGAATATTTAGGATTTTTAATAAATTTTTAAATGACCAGGTATTTACCTTACCTCATTAGCATACAGTATATGCATCTTTTCTTGCACTTAAAGAAGGATGGCAAATGTAGTCTTTCCTTGTTAAAATAATGGTTGGCAACCCTATAGCATCTACATTAAGAGCAAAGATATTAAAAAATATGGGCTCTCCTCTGTTAATACCAAGAAGGGCACAGCATTCATCACAAGAGGATCAAATGGTGGCTAAAATTGGAAACAATTATAGCCCTGTCTATCTATATTGCTGATGCCCATTCCCTCTGGGAACTCCAATCAAGGGGTGGCCACAGGAAAAGTCTCCACTTGTCACCGGTTTTACATGCCTTCCAAGCATATACCAATCCATGCATTCTTCCACTCTATTTGCCCGTGCCCACAAAAGCTGTGTACAGCTTCTTACCTTTTGCTAAATACTTCTCCAGTCATCTTTACCACAAAAACCTGACCTATACATCCCCCTGCTCGTAACTTATTCTGAATTCAAGAATTTCCATCACTATTGATCAACATTCTTGCATACAATTTTCCTGATATACTTAACAGACTTATTCCCCTACAACTGCTACATACATCCTTAGCACCTTTTCCTTTGAATAAAGGAACAATAATAGCTTGCACCTAATCCTAAAGCACAATCTTGTTTCCATGCTAAATTGCACATCAAGTGCATCTACTTTACCACACTTCCTCCATACCTCAGCATCTCAGCAGTAATCCCATCCACTCCAGGTGCTCTATGTACCTTTAGCCTCATTACTGCCTTTCATACCTCCCTTTTTTGCTATATGCCCTTGCACATGAATCCTCTTCCTTCCATCCTCCATACCTGTACATGTAAAAACTGCTGCCTCTTCTCCAACATTCATCAGTTCAAAATACTCTTTCCATCTTTTTTCACCTTTTGATTCAGCAACTCCCCTTCCTCTTTTCTCAAAGAAATATTTCCACTCTTACGTCCACCTCTTTCTTTTTTCACCTTCCAATATATAATTTTTTTATTATCCCAAAACTTTTACTCTTCCAAAAAATCTTCATCCAGTATCTACCTGTTGTGACCACAGCTTCCTATCCACATCCAAGCCTCACAAATCTTTCCATGGTTTACCCCAGACGTTTCACATGACCTAGTTCAGTCCACTGACAGCACGTTGACCCTGGTATACCACTTCGTTCCAATTCACTATTCCTTGCATGCCTCTCATACCCTTTATAATATATAAACGTGTTCATTTAAAAGAAGTTTTACATAAACTATCCAGGTTCCTTTTGGTCTTTTTTCTTTCATACTCGTTTGCTGTTTTCCATGTTACTGAGGTAGCACCTGGAACAGACAAAGAAACGGCCTCATTATAATGTTTTTTCTATCTCGGTAAGAATGAATTTTATAAAAAAAACGACAAAAACATATTTGTTCCTGCAGGAAGTACCCCGAAACCCCTAGGACTTCCAAGCAGTTGGGAGGGCCACCAAGCCTGAAACCCTACTTGAACTTCATCTGCTGATAAATGTAATTTCTAACCCAGAGTGTAACCACTTACAAAAAGTCCAGTAACACCAATGCCTCATCCGTAAAAACATTAAACAACCAAGGCGACATTATGCACCTAGAAATAATCCTATTTTCATCTAAACCACTCTTCTTACCACTAGTTACTATTAAATAAACACTCTCCATTTTATAGTCAATAGCATTGAGAATTCTTGCACACCAATGAGTTGGAACTAACTGAATTCCTCTCCTATTAACGTTTCTATTACCATGAATAAAGCTTTCTATTATAATGAAGATAAGTGGAAGTCACAAAGGTATGTAAGCCCCTATAGCTTTTAAGCACATCATGAGAGTGATCATAAATGACAACTGGAGAACCAAAGTTTAGATCAGAGGACAGACACGACACCAGACTTTTATCCTGTTCTTATTTTCGCCCTTAAGAGACGGTTTTAGCCAACTTGATGAGGATCTGTGCGTGATGAGGTGGGCGCAGTGACAGTGTCACTGGACTTTGCATAATGTATTTTCTTTCACTGTTGCTTTAATGCCTGTATTCAAAAGTGTATTGCACTTGTCCCTTAATAAGCCAGATTAATTACTGGTCACATACATCACTTTCACTGATACGGTTTTCAACTCTGTGCATCAAGTGCAAAATGACTAGGACTGGCTGTTGAGGTCAGTGTGCAAGGTTATACCATAAAAGCTAAAGGAACCCATCACTGAAACTAACCAGCTCTCCAACTTCCAACAGCTCATCTGTGACTTCTCTTGCACATGCATGCCATGTGAAATGCACCATCTAGCTCTTGCCAGCCTTAGTTCAACACCTCGTGATGCAACAGATGAATTCCAGCCTGTAATTAGTAAAAGGGAAAACAATAAAAAGGAAGGCATACAGCATGAGGCCACTCGGTCCTTTTGGAACTGTTTGTGATAGTGAAAGAGTCAGATGACAAGAGTAGAAAGGTAAAGATATGGCAAAAGAAGAAACCCCTATAAACTTTATACGTAACGAGGAAGAAAGGAGTAATGTCAGTCATGGATGTAAAGTATTTGTCAAGTCTATACATCTGTTTATCTTTAATTATGCCTATAGTGTTAATTTAAACTATTCTAATTGGTAAATTATTACATATGCTAACAATCCTTTGCTACGGGTAAAGTTTCATTTGCCCATGAATTCGCACCCATTATGAGTGATCTTTCCTTGAAAGCTCAGTCATCTGTTCTTAATTCCATCTCTTGAAGGTAGGAAAGATGAGCAAGTATAAAGAAAAAAACTTGTTTTCTCAACAAAATGCCTTAACTGATGAAACTGTTTAGGATGGGCAATGGGCATTATTAAACAAATTTAGCTAAAACTACAGAATAACTAATGCTTTAGATACATCGAAAAGATACTGATCACAGATTAACACTAAAACACTTCTATCAAAATTAAATAAAAATTAAGCTTGATAAATATATAAGTATCACTTACATGACCTTGGAGTTTATGATACTATGAAACATGGTAATATAGTTTATTCCAATTACTATACATGCTTGTTTCTCCAAATCATGATAAAAATTTTTTCAAACCATTCGCCATTTCCCGCATTAGCAAGGTAGCGCCAAGAACAGAGGACCGGGCCTCTGAGGGAACATCCTCACCTGGCCCCCTTCTCTGTTCCTTGCTTTGGAAAATTAAAAAAAAAAACAAGAGGGGAGGATTTCCAGCCCCCCGTTCCCTCCCCTTTTAGTCGCCTTCTACGACACGCAGGGAATACGTGGGAAGTATTCTTTCTCCCCTATCCCCAGGGATAAAAAGTTTTTGATAACAATAAATAAAGCCTACAGGATGCTACATAATCTGGGCAGACATGAAGTTCATCTCTAACCTATCTTACAATTAATCAAAAATGAAGTACATTTACATCATTGTGAGGTAGTTGGGTAGACTTAGAAGACAAGGAAATTAACTGTGGCATGAAATTCAGTTAGTTCTATTCTAATGATGGTCAAGGGATTCTCAGATACAATTTACAGATGAGTTCTATAATTCATCTTGTAAAAAAGATCTACATTATCAGGTTTGGCTTAATCATGATGTGTATTATAAATAGCCCAGTTCTATAAAGTATGAAAAATTCATTATCATACAGTGCACTAATCTATTATTTTTTACCTGTGTAGAAATTTGAAAAAGAAACATCCTGTTGCAATCAATTCACAGCACAAATAATCAAGAAGATATCTGTTCCTATTGCTATTAACTCTTCTTGCCTCCCAGAGAATGTGCCTGCTATTGCTGCAGGCAGTTTTTTAAACATAAAATTTTTTTGGTCCATTACATTTTTTCATAAGCAGTGTAAACAGACCACTGGATACTGAGTCAACAGAAAGCAAGGGTCAGATGTATCTATCTCTTTTTCTTCATATGTATCTGTGGTGGATCTTGTGCATACACCCTCTCGGTGCAGTTGCACAAACTGCACAATGAGGAGACGTGGGGTAAGACCATCTACATCATACCCCTTCCCTAAAAACTATCAACAAAACTTCTGTCATCCTAAACTGAAATACCCAAAGCAATTCGCAACAAATACCCATCTCTTTTGTGGTCTGCCTATCCCTGAATCAACAAATGTATTATCTCCTATAATATAATATCTGCCATGCATCTAACATAACCATAACCTCTCTAAAAAACAATTATTGCATACTTCTAACTATCTTTGTGCCACATACTTTCCTCACATTTTCATTACTTAGTCAATAAATGCTACATGAAAATATACATTGTAGCTCATTCCTCTCTAGTACTATCATTTTCTACCTATCTTGGAAAATCATCATCCAACCATAAGATGTGAGCAAATGAGGCCATTTCTTTGTTGCTGGTGCTAGCATGCTGACATGGGAATGGGCAAACAAGCATGAAAAAGTTACAAACTAGGATGAGCAGGGAGTAGTTGGCTGGCAGCCAACGACCAAGGAGGTATACTGCCAGTACTACCTGCCTGGGTATCAGGAGGGTTAGTGATGGCTGCACAGTGAGCCAGCACTTCATTGGTTGTCAAGGTGCACTCCTCCTACCCAAATAACAGTCTTTTCTTTCTGCCTCACCCAAACATGGACTACATGCATTCTGTCCACAAACATCTTATCTCTCCTTGTTAACATTTGACAACGCTCAACTCATACAGCTCATTCTTCTTAACTCTAGATTTTCCTCCAGTAAGCACTATGCACTTGCCCTGCCTTTTGGCAAGATGGTAGGAGGGGTACATAGAAGTAGTAAGTAGGTACATTTAGGCGCAGGAGTTGTGCGCAGGAGGGTGGATGTGCTGGAAATGAGATGTTTGAGGACAATGTGTGGTGTGAGGTGGTTTGATCGAGTAAGTAATGTAAGGTTAAGAGAGATGTGTGGAAATAAAAAGAGCGTGGTTGAGAGAGCAGAAGAGGGTGTTTTGAAATGGTTTGGGCACATGGAGAGAATGAGTGAGGAAAGACTGACCAAGAGGATATATGTGTCGGAGGTGGAGGGAACGAGGAGAAGTGGGAGACCAAATTGGAGGTGGAAAGATGGAGTGAAAAAGATTTTGTGTGATCGGGGCCTGAACATGCAGGAGGGTGAAAGGAGGGCAAGGAATAGAGTGAATTGGATCGCTGTGGTATACCGGGGTTGACGTGCGGTCAGTGGATTGAATCAGGGCATGTGAAGTGTCTGGGGTAAACCATGGAAAGCTGTGTAGGTATGCATATTTGCGTGTGTGGACGTGTACGTATATACATGTGTATGGGGGTGGGTTGGGCCATTTCTTTCGTCTGTTTCCTTGCGCTACCTCACAAACGCGGGAGACAGCGACAAAGCACAAAAAAAAAAAAAAAAAAAAAATTTAGGCAGGAGCATTAGGAAGAAACATTAGTTAAAAGTAGTAGGTAGGAACATCAGGCAGGAGCATTAGGTAGAAATAGCCAGTAAAAACATTGGGTAGCAGCCTCTGCAAATGCTGCACTAGACTTGCCTCCGCCAGTGGCCTGTTAAGAGTGAGGCATTAAAGGCTACGAAGCAGCAATCAAGTTCACCAGTTATGGAGACTACTGCAATGGCCACCCCACTGAGGGAATTCCAGTTGGAAGAGGCATCAGAGATATAAATAGATACATGTATAGATGAGCAGTCCAACTTGCAAATTCACTCAAGCTCTTTCTGCTGCACTAATTCTTTCCCCATGCATGACTACTCTCACCTTGAGCTATCTTATGACCATTCTTACTATTCATCACTTTCAAAAACCTAAAGTTAACAACTTACACTTTTTTCAAATTGATATTATACTGCAACTGCCCTCCTCTTCTAAACATAACTTTGCTCAAGCTTAAGTTAAGGTTTAACCGTACTCTTCATACAGACAACATAATATTTCCTGTGATTCAGCTAAGAACAGTATTACCTGCAAAAATTAACCGTGATCTTCATAGAGACAACATAATATTTCCTGTGATTCAGCTAAGAACACAGTATTACTTGCAAACATTAACTGTGATGGCTTCCATTTGGTCCCACCACGTTTCAAGTGTACACTACAACCATCCAACCCCATTTTCCTTCCGTGTAAAGTCTAAGCAATGAAAACAAGAAACAACCATGGCAAAATCAAACAACCCTGACAAACACAACTGACAAATGCTTCTTGTTGCTTAAATGAAAGAAAATAAATCCCAAATCACATCTCTTTTAAGACTGTCCAACTGCAGCTGTAAAATGCATGAAAAGCTGACATCAGCACCTGTCTAACAGCTTCATATTGATTTTCCCACTTCTTCAATAGCCAAGAAAGATCAAGGGGACAAATATCCATTAATGAAAGATAAATTTAAGCTAACTAATCTGACTGGGCAATTATTTTTTTATTTTTTCTAGTTGGGTTGACATTTACCCTTAAGTATTAATGAAAGACGAGTCCACCTCAATTAGACCATAGACTGGGTGACTCAATGGGCTGACTCCTGCTTTGGTGATTGTGGTGGGAAGGGGAAGCCATCACATGTATGATGGGACCTGGGTGTTAAACTTGACACACAGCACTGAACTCATTGCATGCTGGCTGTTTGATTATTCTATATTTTCAAGCTCAACTTCCATGTTTGTGTTGAATACAACATTCCTGAACTGTGATACAAACAGTTTCTTAGCCTAAACTCCAATGCAAAAACTAACTTGGAATATGGAAAGCTCTACATTTTTAATATTTCTTTTGTCATCTCAGGTAAACTCATTTAGAATTCTAAAGTGTGTCATAAGAGAAGCAGGTTCGTCCTCAAAATGGAGAGTGTAACTGACTTTGGCCCCAATACGATGCAAGGTGTCATAAAATTTCTTACACTCTTTTCTTATCCATGGACGGTGTTCATCTTGAACCTGTGATAAAATTTAAATGATCATATGACCATTCAAAAACTTTTAAATATACACAAACACAATTACATTTATAACAACAAAAAGACAGGGTACTAGATATAAAAACAACCTGGTACTTACTTGATAGGGGGTTACATGTATGTGGATATTTATGTGCTTGAGAGCAGCAAATGATTTCAGGATAGCGGACGAAGTAATCCATGTGTTACTACCACCCGAGTGACCTCCATCTAACCAATACATATGGTGCACCTGTGAAATATCTTTATTAGTCTAAACTTTATCTTTATAATAAGTAAAAGAAAAGACCATTCAATTTTGTCAATGCAAATTATAATTAGGGTAACAAAGCATACCTCATTTCACATAGTCCAATAAATATATAATCACTTGTGACTGGCTGATAAAGATTTACAACCCACTTTACAATAATTTTCATGGTAACTATACAATTGACAAAATGAAGTCTGAAGAAACTATAGATCTAAATTTCAGTATTACTGTTGGAATGAATAAATATTCTAACATGTACCCATTAGTACAGCATCAAAACTGAAACACATCATTACCATGGAAAAAATTCAGAGAATCAAATGTAGCTTACCTTCCTTATAAAATCCATTGGTACTCTATCTTCCAACTTTCTAAATGAAGATATTGCATGAAACTCTGTTACCAGCTGATTCAAAACAACACATCCTTTACTGAAGCCAATAAGTGTTACATCATCAAATTTCACTTCAGATTCATTAGGTTTCTGATTACTGAAGTAATGAGTACTACTTGCAGAAGCTTCTTCTATTGTACACTCTTGCAGCTCTGGTACTTCCTTGTCTTGCTGGCAACTTTGAAAGAGAGGATGTGGTAATATGCCAACATTATTTCCTTCTGAAAAATGGTGGCTAGAATATGTATTATCATTTCTCCACTCTCTTTGTGCTATCTTAAGCCCTCTTGATATGAGGGCAGCAAGATGAACTATAGCTTCGTAACCAGGCTCATGTGTTGGTGCACCTACACTATTGCTTAGCACAAAGTTGTCGAAGCAGCTGAATGTTTTCCTTTCCATTCTGAAATAAATCCATAAAGAGTATTATAACCATCTATCTATCAGCCAAAAATCTGCAGCTTCCTTGCCTGCAAGCCAGATAATCAATACAAATTCATGACAGAACAATCTAGTCATCAATGGTCAGTACTGTACCACAGAACATTGTACAAGGAGAATTATTGAAACAATGTCAGTTTGGTTATACCCTATGAAGATTCTCTACATGTTCATACTTTAAATTACACATTTATGCAAGAAAAAAGATGAGCAGTTTCAGAATATGAAAGGTCTCTTTCTATGTCCATGTAATATATGAGCTAGAGACTTAAGTAATTTCACAACCTAAAACAGTACAGCAGCATGAACACCAAAGAAAAAGAATGTCAAATAATCAGGGCACTGGGCACACCCTCTTCAAACTAATGATCATCAAAAGCTCATCCTTCACAAACTCAACTGATCAGAGGCATAATAACTGTCAAAAAGCAGTTGTTGACGTTTAATTTCTCCAACAAACAAATAATAGTCTGGAGGAGGCATTAGGGATCAATTTATCTAGCATAAAAAAATATTTCAAAACCTTCTAATTAGTTAGCAATCACAGTATTACATAGTATTACATCATGAAATGTTATGTTTATGCAATTCACCCATATCATTTTAGGTTTGTCAAACATACCTGTTAGGTTTAACAATAAATATATGATGTGCTGGAAACTTTGTAGCAAGCAGTGCTGCCGTTCTTGTTAAAGACCACTCTATGTAGTGTTTGTGATCACGGTGAGCAGCCATAACCTCAGGATAATTCTGATAAAATAAATTTAAGGCTTAAATTTCTCATTTCTCACTTCATCCTAATTTACTGAAATTTCAAGTAGCTAAAAACAACAGACACTGTAAGCAAAACTGCTCTATCTACCTACAACAACCCTCCTAAGATTCTTCCCTGCATCTAGATCCTTGACCAGGTCCAAGCTCTCCATATCAAGAGCCTTCACAACAAATTCTTCATTTCATTCTTCAGCCTTACCCTGCTTACCCCTTTTCTTCCACTCTTCCCCTTGCTTATACATACCTTTATTCAATCATCTATTCCTTCTCTATGCCCAAAATACCTCTGCACTCCATCCTTCATTTATCCTACTAACCTTTTTCTGTTTCATTACTCACAACAGCATCTTCCATATCTCATTACATTCAATCTTACTTTACACTTCTATCAGTTAAAAAAAAGTCTGTAATCTCATTGTCATTCATATAGACCATACCCTGACTTAACTTCCACACATTGGAAAAGACACCACCACTTGGAGCTCTTTCTTACTTCCCATGTCTTCCTTACAGTGGTAGCAACTCCTGCAACTTTCAACACAGATATCTTAACTTTTCTCTCTCTTTAAAAGTTGAAGGTCTCAGTCATGGAATTGCACTACTTCAATTAATACATTTCCCATCTTTCACCCGCAGGTACCATATTCACTTTCAACTTCTTAATGCACGCACAAATCCCTACTCTTTAATTCTTTTTCCATTTTGCTCTTCTTACCATCATACCTGCTACGAACATCCCAAATTTTAATCTATACAAAAATTAAACAACCAAAGGCACACAGAGCACTTCCTTTACCCTATCTCAACTTAACACCACATTCCCATTGGCCCATTCATTCCAGTCCTCTCTACAACACTCAGTGACTTCCTATGAAAGTTTCTCCATTCTGCATTCTTTTAAAACAATCAACATATCATTCAAGTAACTCCATGCAAGTCCATAAAATGATATACATTGTAAATTATTCTCTAATAATAATTCTCTGGGTAAACATGATTCAATCATAACTCATTGTCATAAATCCACCTTGCTTATCATTCACTTTTCCACTTACAGTCCTAGGAGTTCTCTCTGTCAACATCATTTATAAAAAGGTAAAAGTTACTGCATATATCCAGTCTTTTAGTATGACTACTCTTAACTGAGGCTCTAATAATCACATTGTGAAAACGTAGGTACTAATCAACCCCTCCCTTCACTTAGATACATGTTCCACTCATGACTGTTTTCTAAAACTGCATTCCTACGTCTCCATATTCAGCCTTTCTTAAACACTCATTCCATCATCTCAATCTAGCTCTGATTTGACCTAACAAAGATGCCACAGTTTCCCTACATCTCCAACATTCAACTGCTCTGTCAAGTATCTCAATTTCTCATCCTCCACTTTGCTACACCTTCTCTATCTGTTAGAGCTAATATAATACATTCTTTCATATATTCAAAGATACAATTCTCAGTTTTCTTACCATGCCCTCATCTTACCTCTTTAGAACGTTCCTTACAATCTATTCAGACTTTGACATTCTAACCACTTCTATGCTTTAAACTTAATCATAAATTCTTCCTTATTGTACTCTGATATAGTACACATCTTAATTAATATTCACTATTAAATTCTTTTGAGTTTTTATACAGAATGTGATTTTAATACTAAAATCAAGTATACAAACACTAATCATAAAGTCCTCCTCATCCAGCTTCTTTTGACTAAAAATACTAATAGTCCTATACTCTGTCATATAATGTAAGTTTTGTGCTCTGCAAGATAAAAGGGACTAAAGTTGATAAATCACTTAAAATTTCATGAAAAGAAGAATGAAATAATTTCCTACCTGCACATCGCCACCAAAGAAAACCAGAACAGGTGATGCAGATGTTGTCTGAGGCACAGCTGGGGGAGCATAGATCAACTCATTACTCAACCCAGAAGGAGTACTGACAGCACCAAAACGGATTGTCTTTGTAGCTTCTGTATTCCCGCTCATTAGTCTGGAAGTTTTATGAAAATATGATGAACAATCATATCTGTTTCAAGGAATAATACATCAAATGATAAACGTGAAATATACATAAAAATAGATCACCTGGTATTCCTAATAACACTATATGAAGTACAACAGGTGCTAAATGTTGTTGATAAAAGAACCCAAGATTTGCCTTTTGACTAAATGTAACTATAAAGCATTCAGATATCTAAAAAGCCATCTATACAGCGCTTATGTGAACAGCTCCAACTTGTTGCAGTTCACTGAGACCTTATTGCAAAAAGATAAAGTATAAAGTACAAATGACTGACATTTACTTTTACCTAACATAGATTTTTTTTTATTATTATTTTGCTTTGTCACTGTCTCCCGCGTTAGCAAGGTAGCGCAAGGAAACAGACGAAACAATGGCCCAACCCACCCACATACACATGTATATACATACACGTCCACACATGCAAATATACATACCTATACATCTCAACGTATACATATATATACACACACAGACATATACATATATACACATGTACATAATTCATACTGTTTGTCTTTATTCATTCCCATTGCCAACCCGCCACACAGGTAATAACAACCCCCTCCCCCCTCATGTGCGCGAAGTAGCGCTAGAAAGACAATAAAGGCCCCATTCGTTCACACTCAATCTCTAGCTGTCAAGTAATAATGCACCGAAACCACAGCCCCCTTTCCACATCCAGGCCTCGCAGACCTTTCCATGGTTTACCCCAGACGCTCCACATGCCCTGGTTCAATCCACTGACAGCACGTCGACCCCGGTATACCACATCGTTCCAATTCACTCTATTCCTTGCATGCCTTTCACCCTCCAGCATGTTCAGGCTCCGATCACTCAAAATCTTTTTCACTCCATCCTTCCACCTCCAATTAGGTCTCCCACTTCTCGTTCCCTCCACCTCTGACACATATATCCTCTTGGTCAATCTTTCCTCACTCATTCTCTCCATGTGGCCAAACCATTTCAAAACACCCTCTTCTGCTCTCTCAACCATACTCTTTTCATTACCACACATCTCTCTTACCCTATCATTACTTACTCGATCAAACCACCTCACACCACATATTGTTCTCAAACATCTCATTTCCAGCACATCCATTCTCCTGCGCACCACTCTATCCATAGCCCACGCCTCGCAACCATACAACATTGTTGGAAC
The DNA here is from genome assembly GCF_036320965.1 of Panulirus ornatus. Classification (NCBI taxonomy): domain Eukaryota; kingdom Metazoa; phylum Arthropoda; class Malacostraca; order Decapoda; family Palinuridae; genus Panulirus; species Panulirus ornatus. The sequence continues at coordinate 29,587,851 of NC_092280.1, forward strand.
CACTATTCCTTCAAACATACCCATTTTTGATTTCCGAGATAATGTTCTCGACTTCCACACATTCTTCAAGGCTCCCAGAATTTCCGCCCCCTCCCCCACCCTATGATTCACTTCCGCTTCCATGGTTCCATCCGCTGCCAATCCACTCCCAGATATCTAAAACACTTCACTTCCTCCAGTTTTTCCCTATTCAAACTTACCTCCCAATTGACTTGACCCCCAACCCTACTGTACCTAATAACCTTGCTCTTATTCACATTTACTCTCAACTTTCTTTTTTCACACACTTTACCAAACTCAGTCACCAGCTTCTGCAGTTTCTCACATGAATCAGCCACCAGCGCCGTATTATCAGCAAACATCAAGTGACTCACTTCCCAAGCTCTCTCATCCACAACAGACTGCATACTTGCCCCTCTTTCCAAAACTCTTGCATTCACCTCTCCAACAACCCCATCCATAAACAAATTAAACAACCATGGAGACATCACACACCCCTGTTGCAAACCTACATTCACTGAGAACCAATCACTTTCCTCTCTTCCTACACGTACACATGCCTTACATCCTCGATAAAAACTTTTCACTGCTTCTAACAACTTGCCTCCCACACTATATATTCTTAATATCTTCCACAGAGCATCTCTATCAACTCTATCATATGCCTTCTCCAGATCCATAAATGCTACATACAAATCCATTAGCTTTTCTAAGTATTTCTCACATACATTCTTCAAAGCAAACACCTGATCCACACATCCTCTACCACTTCTGAAACCACACTGCTCCTCCCCAATCTGATGCTCTGTACATGCCTTCACCCTCTCAATCAATACCCTCCCATATAATTTACCAGGATTACTCAACAAACTTATACCTTCTGTAATTTGAGCACTCACTCTTATCCCCTTTTCCTTTGTGCAATGGCACTATGCATGCATTCCGCCAATCCTCGGGCACCTCACCATGAATCATACATACTTTAAATAACCTTACCAACCAGTCAACAATACAGTCACCCCCTTTTTTAATAAATTCCACTGCAACACCATCCAAACCCGCTGCTTTGCCAGCTTTCATCTTCCGCAAAGCTTTTACTACCTCTACTCTGTTTACCAAATCATTTTCCCTAACCCTCTCACTTTGCACACCACCTCGACCAAAACACCCTATATCTGCCACCCTATCATCAAACACATTCAACAAACCTTCAAAATACTCCCTCCATCTCCTTCTCACATCACCACTACTTGTTATCACCTCCCCATTAGCCCCCTTCACTGAAGTTCCCATTTGTTCCCTTGTCTTACGCACATTATTTACCTCCTTCCAAAACATCTTTTTATTCTCCCTAAAATTTAATGATACTCTCTCACCCCAACTCTCATTTGCCCTCTTTTTCACCTCTTGACCTCCTGCCTCTTTCTTTTATACATCTCCCACTCATTTGCATTATTTCCCTGCAAAAATCATCCAAATGCCTTTCTCTTCTCTTTCACTAATAATCTTACTTCTTCATCCCACCACTCACTACCCTTTCTAATCTGCCCACCTCCCACGCTTCTCATGCCACAAGCATCTTTTACGCAAGCCATCACAGCTTCCATAAATACATCACAATCCTCCCCCACTCCCCTTTCCTCCTTTGTCCTCACATTTTTCCATTCTGTACCCAGTCTCTCCTGGTACTTCCTCACATAAGTCTCCTTCTCAAGCTCACTTACTCTCACCACTCTCTCACCCCAACACTCTCTCTTCTTTTCTGAAAACCTCTACAAATCTTCACCTTCGCTCCACAAGATAATGATCAGACATCCCTCCAGTTGCACCTCTCAGCACATTTACATCCAAAAGTCTCTCTTTCGTGCCCCTATCAATTAACACATAATCCAATAATGCTCTCCGGCCATCTCTCCTACTTACATACGTATACTTATGTATATCTCTCTTTTTAAACCAGGTATTCCCACTATATCTCAAAAATGAATATGAGGTCATTCATAAATGGGTTTAGCATATCTGTGGCATGGCATATCAGTTCGAAATAGTATGTTAAAAATTCTAGGTGTACAAAATCATACTATTTCAAGGTAGTCTCCCCATGGAATCAAGATTAAGAACAGAAAGAAACAGTCAAAATCTCAGGAAAATTGCCTCTTTGGCTGATGTTACCCACAATGCTAAGACTGTATTCCACATAATCAATACTCTTCTGAAAAATCACATCTTTAAGGATATTAATGTACTATGCTGTGATAAAGGTTTTACATTATCTCAATAGCTAGACTCTTCCCAGATAGCATCACATACACCAACTAATGTTTTTATCAAGGTCATGACTGGATTATGTCATCTTATCATCATATCTACTTAGTGTCATGCTGGAATGTTATATGGTGTTAAAGCAAATCAACCACCTACTGTTGATCAAACTAAATTCTGAAGTCACTTCATATACTAAGACAACAAGAGACCAACACTTGAGTGTAAAGGGGAACTTTCATATCACACGAAAAGCAAAGTGTACAGTAAGGTTCCCTTCCATAAGTTAATTCCCTTTCCATATAGTTCAATGTTGAGCTAGGCATTTCTACACAAATTCTTTATACAAGGAATCTATCATACACATTTCATTAAAAGATATAGTAGCATATTTCAGGTTGAAATCTTTTAAGAATAAAAGCTCACCAGGCAACATATGATGGTTTCCTAATATGAGACTTATATAGGCCCTTAAATCACATGCAGCAGAAAAGGGCTAAATTTATATAAGCTTATGCTCACCAAAATAGCATTCCTTAGCATCAGTTAAAAATTCCCTGATGCATAAGCTCCTCAATGATATTCACTGTATACAATTGTAAATGCTTAAATGTGTCAAATTTTGCATCTAGGTTCATGCAAAGGAATGAACTTTCAAATGATGTTCTGATCATAATTCAGTGCACAAACAGATCTCAGTAGTTATTCATAAAACACCTGGGAGGGTAGAAGTTAAATATACCGGCAATCTAAGCATATGTGGATGATGCAGCTGCATCTCTATCCAAACACAGCAGCTCTTTTCTTTTGTCTATATCAGATGTCGTTTTCCTACATCACTGTGTTATGTTTTTGCCTATTGTCTAAGTATGGATGTCCTTCCGAAATAAAGCCTTCATAATCATCACCACTATCTATGCCATATGTCTTAAGAATTTACCAGTGTAAATCTGTAAACATACCGAGTTAATAGATGACGACAGGAAAGGAGTTTATTTGTAACTCTGTAGGATGTTCCAACTATGCATCCAGTAACAAAAAACAGGATATTTGCAGTTTGCTGCATCTTCTAAATTATCCTCTATAATACCTGGATGGCAAAGAAAAGTGTGATGTACTTATATTGACAATCAAATGATGAATTTAAAAGACAAAATATAACCCATGCATGCTAGACCAGCCTATTGAGTCAACATAAACAAGAAAGGCCACTGCACTTGAAGGGACTTGGAAGTTGGGAAGAGAAGGATTATTTTCCTGAGTAATATGTAAATCATCTTACAATTCTGATAATGACATCATATGAATGACTCAGCTTGTAAACTGGAGGCAATTGCTCAAGTCACAGTAAAAGAGCACATCAAGTTAAGTCTTACAAACAGAATCACAATAAACAGTGAGCAGAGTGAATAATCAAGAAGCAATCCTAAAATGTAAGGCCAATATGTATATGCAAATGCATTATGTCTCCTTCCAATAAACAAATGCATAATCACTATATCCTCAATATGGGTCAGGTCAAAAGCCAGGGTTAGGATGCCAACTCACAGAAAATAAAGGAAAATCAATAAACTGTCTCTCCACAAAGGTAAACAATGACTGTTCATTACTACACTACATGGTAAGTTGGGGTAAATTTATACAACTTATGATGCTAATTGCACTTGATCCACACCAAATTACATGGAAATTTAGGGAAAGATAAGACAAAGTGACACAAACAGAAATTTAGTATCCACTAAAATAAAAGCAGTTACAGGAAGCACTGTAATAAGTGGATTAGAGTGAACATAACTGTACAAAACATCCTTAACCATTTCATTACGTAATTAGACTTCATGGTCCATTTCAAACTGATGTCAGCTTCCCATGATAAAGAATGAGTTTGTTAGTATGAACTCTTATATTACTTTTCCATGTAAAAACATCAAAAAGTTTCCATATCTGGCATTAAAATTTCTTGAAAACAATTTTGATAGTGAAAATAATGACCTAAGGTAACTGCAGACTGCTTTAACCTAACAGCTGAGGTTTATGAAAGAAACATAACAGCATCAACGTCACTGGTGAGGCATGGTATGTATATGTATATTATGCTGTTTGACTACTTGTGGGGAGGCTGGGCAGTAGCACCATCCACTCTGGTTATTTTTGCTTTTTTACTAGCCGGCTAAAGTTCTAGGTCAGAACCAAGTTGAAATCCTTAGGCTGTGTTACCTTACACCCTTAAGTAGATTTAAGTTAGAATCTTAGGTTAGATCCACAAGAGAAAGCCTAAATCCTGAACCTTAGTATATACGGACCTAAGATTCCAGGACATTCACTGACAAAGCTACTGTTCTAGGGACCTAATGCAACACATAACCTATGGGTTTTATCTAAGATTTAACCAAATAACTTAACCTAAAACCTTTAAGGACGTACCCTAATACCTAACCCAAATGTGTCACGAGGAGAAGTCCGCCATCAGTACAAATTCTGGAGACACTCTCAAATATTTATTCCCGAAGGATCTACTCTCTGATTCTACGTCTCAGTTACCATTACAAATGACTCACTCTCTAAAACAGTGATGCCACAAATGACATCCCCGACAGCCACTCAATTACCCTTGTTTACTTCATGAACATGATGACAAGCAGCTGACGAGGACCCGGACACATAACTTCATATATCATGAGCTTGATGGCTTGACAACAGTCTTTTACGCACTTCTTTTACATTTGATCCTCGTCCATCTGCTGCTGTAGAGGGAACAGATATTCACACACACATACGCAAGATATATCACTAAAACTGTACAACAAAACTGCTCGTGCCACCTGTAATGCTGTCGGCCGATCCGATGAGAAACGGATTGTTATGGATGACTCGTTCGCCGTGCAGAAGGCGTTCTTGTACATTATGTACACAAAAGAGAATATTTGATGATCATATATATATATATATATATATATATATATATATATATATATATATATATATATATATATATATATATATATATATATAGCCAGCGTGTGTATGTATATGTGGTTACAGTTTGTGTGACGGGGAAAGTTTAACATTCGTGTTGCTCCGTCTCTTCACCATGTGTGTATATATCAATAATTATTGGCAGTATTGTCTTAAATATGTATATTTTTCTGTAGGGTACATTCAGGTCAAAAATCATAATTGAGTTTTATATGTCTGTGTTACTGATCTTTTACAAATGATTATGTTTGTTTAATGTCATTTTTCCAGTCTGTTTTAAATCCTTTCTTCGTTCTAAACACCGTAATTAGAATGGGAAATTCCACCCACTCAGGACACCTTTAATACGAGGACGGGGTGAGGGTTGGCTGAGTGCGCATCAGCTGACTGAGGTAAACAAACGGTTGCCGGACCATCACCAAACCAATATAGCTTCTCACTGGTGACAACTTTGTAACATTGATTGTATATTTAACATTAGACAACTGGTATTTAACACAGTTTGTTAGTGTTTACCTGTCAAGACCAAATAAACATATCATGAACTCAATATTATCTTTTGGCATCTCTTGTGAACAATATTCTAATCCTCCTCTTGTGTGTTCAGCTCTAACCGAGAACTTGTAACCCCTCTTATGTCTCCGATTACACAATCTTGGTGCATAAAACAGTATGAGTGAATGTGAAGGTCGTCTTGATCTAGGAAGGTAATTTGGCTCTCATAATAAGTTAACTGCAGAACATCTCTTTGAGAGGTGAATTTCCTCCACTCAATTATGTAGGTCCTAAATTGTGTCTTGAATTAGCTATGCAAATCCATATAATGGTGTCCTCGTTGCAAAGTCAAGGTTGACGGAGGTTCCGGTATAAACATCATATCTAGAAGTGTAATAATATATTTTACATGGCAACATTAACTAATATCTTAGTCTTGTGGCTTTAAAGAGACGGCAGAAATATGAGTATGGAGCAATAGCCGTGCCCTTTTCTGTGAATGATGTGACAAATGAAGTCATTTGCCATTGTGATTTCCCCAGTAATTAGTACAACCACATAACGTCTGATACAAACATATCATTTCTGTGTTGCAGCTGCTCTTTGTTAGCCGTTCCTGATGTCATGACAAATGTCTCTGATATGCAAATGAACTCAGTTGAGCTGGGCATAAACCTATAAACTGAGAATGTAAATCAGCCTTCCCAAAACAATACCGTTTTGTCCCAAAAAAAAAAAAAAAGTTTGTCATGAGGAAATTATATACACATTGGACTTAACATTGATGAAAACATAACTGAAAAGTTAAAAAAAAAAAAGTTCTTTACTATCATATTAAAAAATTTACCTTTCCCACAAGGACATTTCAGCAAACAACAGATTTTCATTTATTACCAGAATTAAGGAATTATTCAGGACGTTTTTCCTGTTTATGGTGAATGCTGAAAAATTTGTGAAATGCTGTGTGACTTACAGACAGGTCTAAGGTTACAGGTATCGATCATCTGGCATTATTTGTGAATAGTGCTGCTGAAAAAAAATTGCTCCCAGCACTGCTTATGTTATGAATATTTCTGTTTAAGAGGGTAAAGTTCTCCCAAGATCTTAGGTTTATAAAAAGGTAATTCAAATGCACAAAATAGGTATCATAGTAAAATGGATTCTGGTAACTGTACTGTTGTATGTGCAGTTTTTCTTGTTACTGTTAGGTGCTGAAAGCTGTATACTGTACTTTGATGCTGTAAAGTAGCTAAACCTAGGGACTCAAAAGCATTTGTACCATTTTAATTTTTTCCTGAAAATATAGATGTGATGGTTTTCTTTTGCAGGTGAGGTTAACAATGAGAAGAAAAAGAAGAAGGGTCTGGATATTATGCTCACTACTCTTGGTATTGTTAATTTACGTGCACGGTTGGTACCAGACACTGGATGAGAAATTCCTTGAATTGCATACCTGTCCTGCCTGTTACGGCCAGGCTCTCTGTGCCTCTTTAATTGAAAATGAACATTCTTCTCCTTCTCAAAATGAAATTGTGTTAACAGGTTTTTCAAGTTGGAAGATTATGAAATTTTTCAATGTTAAAAATGTTTTCTATGGACAAAGTGGAGAAAATTCAGTTGTGTTAAAGAAATTAGCCCATGACTCGGAGTTATATGAGTTTGACCAGAAGTTGTGTAAATCTGTCAAAGAAACTGAGAACTGTGATCCTTCACAAGCTGTAAAATTATTTGTAAATAAAGTCAGTAGCAGTATAAGCCAAGTAATCAGCAGATACCCACATTTATTTGAAACAACTGATGGCATCAAGTGTAATCATAACCGAAGCATAGAAAGCTTATATGAACAGTATATACGAATTGACAGTGGACCTTATAACCGCCATCATTTTCTTACTCTGCTAGCAGTTAACATGGAACCTCTGATACTAAATGTAAGTTTGTATGTTATCAGTCTTTTAAATAGTTTTGCCAGTTTCAAATTCTATGTCTTATTCTATTGTAAAACTAAATTTTGCCATGAATGCAATAGCACATTTCAAACTTATCATGCGTACTTTAAAATAACAATTTTATGAGTTTTTTCTTAATTACAATCCTAAGGTGATGGGCATCCATGAATGATGTTTTTAAGAAACAAAAGTGATTGAGTAGATTTACTTCAAATGCATGAAAGCACCAAATTCCAATTTTTTTTTTTTCATTGAATTAATGAAGTATTATTTTCATACATACTGACCTGAGAAGTCAGTAGGATTAATAACTTAATCAAACTCACCTTACTCTCATTGTTCATGTACTTGAGGGCAGTTTTAATCTTTTCCATCCCCTCTCTTTTCTATTTTAGCATACATGGAGTACTGTAACATGCCTATTGCTGATACTTTTTAGAGTTTGCGGGTGCAAAGAATTTCTGGAGTCCTGCAGTTCATTACGGCTCCTTCCTAAACACTTACCTCTGTAATACACGCGAATGTTTTTCCTTTCACCAGTGTTTGTGTATTCTTAATAGCCTTTCTCCTGTTGAATACCATCTTGCTAATACTTAATATCTTAAGTTGTCTAATTTCTCTTACAACAGCAAAATCCTTCCCTTATGATTTCACTTTAAAGGAGGAGCTGCTTATTCGTACAGAGACATGCCCATAGAATGCCTTTTGGACAACTTTGAATATCTGATGTCATCTGACTTTACACCTCCCTTTAACTTTACAAAATTTATATTTTATAACTACCTAAATTCCTGCTTGGTGGCTGCTGCATCACCTCATCTGCAAATTGGGTCATGTACTTATGAAAGTTCAATGCACTCCATAGGAAATGGTTGAAATCCTTCCACATTTGAAGCAAATTACTCCAGTGGGGAAATGATAGACCATCATAACATTATTTTTTTTTCCCAACACTTTGGATCAGTTTTTCAATTCTAATTATTTGCACTGCAGCTCCATCTTCTCATTTCATCCATGGCTTCGTTTTGTCACATCTGCTATATACTTATATGTGGACAGGAACTGCACAGAGTTTCGTTTAGCCCAGTTTCTTCCCATTTCTCTTTCTGAAACCCCTTTCAATTTCCTTATATATTATGGGTCTGTAATTCCACCATTTAACTCAAGAAACATACCATAATATCTAATCTCCTATGAAAATCCTACATTACACTATAGCTTACTCTGCCTTCATAAAAGAGGGAGTCCTACTCAGCTGAAACATTTTTCTTGAACAATAGCGATGAATCTACAAAATATTGATTTCTCCATGTGTGGAGTACAGTAAGCTCTCATATATGGGCAGGTTCTAGCTCTGCATACTTATTGCACTTGAGAGAACCCAGTCCAAAGTTCTAGCTCTGCATACTTACTGCACTTCAGAGAACCCAGTCCAAAGCCATCGGTCTTATCAGTGCTCCCAGTCTATACATGACTCAAGGGTGGGCCACCATGACATGTTTCTTTCTGCTCACCATAAGTTTTTAAACCCTTAACTATTTCATGTATAACATCTAAGACATGCCCCATCTTAGAGGGCTGGGTCTCTACTCCCAAAATTCTAATTTTTCCTCCTCTCCTTACAGCCTTATCTCTTCAGCCCTATATGTTTCATTTATGGGGTGGCCTTGATGAGAACATTCGTTCATAATTGGAGCCCAAATACACTGAAAAACTGGGAAATCAGAACTGCATCATCTTTAGACAGCATTATGCTCAACCTCCATGTCTTTCAAGCATATATTTCATGATTTCACATCAACAAAATGTTAATCAGCACTGAAAACTTATCTTACCATTAGTAGTGTATCATTCCCACTGTATTATGTATTCTGTTGGTGGCACATGTAGAAAAATTACATACACAGGTCTCATCACATTTTTGAAGCAGTTTACGAACATATGGTTAAAGGAAATGGTAGGAAAGCAGAAAAGGATGTAGAAAAGTAGAAGAATGGGAAAGGATATGCAATATAAAAGTAGGGATATGACTTAATGGATACTGTGGAATTAGAGAATGCATGGCAGAAAGCAGTGTTGGTGTATATTAAATACGGAGACAGTAATCTATCATAAATGGAAGAAAAGATATAACCTTATACCTTGAATTTGTGTATGCATATGTATGTTCTTACTTGCAGATATGTCTTTCACTTGTGTGCATTAGCAGCTGATGTATGTAGGTAGATATTTATATATATGATGTTGTACATAGATACTGTTTCCAGGCCTACCAGCACCATTGGTTTCCTTCATTACGGGGAATGTGCGGCCGTATGATTGTGGAAGATTATGTTGGTCCCACTCTTACACAGATGAGCAAAGTGCCTTGGATTATTCGAGCTGACTATGCTCGCCAGTTGTTAGAACTAGCTCAAGACTTGTCAGATGGAGAATTTCGCTTGTACATGACTGATGTGTCATTGGATAATTTTGCTGTTGACTCAAACGGCAAAGTAAAAATGATTGATGCTGAGAATATTGTGGTGGTTGATCCATCATTTCATGGCCTTGGTAAGTGTGTAATTAATGTATCATATATATGTATTTCAGTTTGCATTTGTAGGTTTGCTAATATATTTAGGATTTGGTTTCTAAGGTCTTTAGTTTTATTAAACAAATTGTTTAAGACATCTGTTATATTCAAATGTTATTTTTGAAAGATTAATTGAAAATATCCTTAGGTGAATCACTGGTTAAAACCAGGTTTTTGTGCAATCAAGTGTAAGGGAGAAGTAAAACAATGGGCTTGTAGAGCCATAAGTCCCAAGAGAGGGAGGGAGAGAGAGAGAGAGAGAGAGAGAGAGAGAGAGAGAGAGAGAGAGAGAGAGAGAGAGAGAGAGAGAGAGGAGTTCCTGGAGGGAATGGGCATCAGAGATATAGGAAAATAGATAACGAGAAAAAGGAGAAAGTGGATGCTGCATCTATAAGTTATGAGGTGTAAGTTATATGATACAGTGAATGAGAAAGATCTCGGGAAAGTTGTGACCTTGTACAGTATGCATGGAAGACTCTTGAATATTAAGAGCTTTTACAGTGAAAGCACATCATAGATGAAAGTGATGGTATGGATGACTGAAAATAAACTTGATAGTGCAGCATAGTTTTGTAACATCATCATAATAGCTTAATTCTGTCAGGATGCAGCATCATGAGATGAGTGAGGTGGGATTATCATGGCATCCTTTTAAATCATAGTGACAGACAGAGTGGGAGTTACCACAGTTGATATATGCATATGTTGCTTTGCGCTTAACTAATTCTATTGTGTTGGATAGAATGGTGGGTCGATTTGAAAATGCATGTAGGAGGAGGATTCTGGAACTGAATGTGAGTGAAAGCAACACTAGTTTTTGAAAGGAATATGATGTCATTGTAAATATAAGTTTAAATGGTGAAGAAATTGAAGTTGTGGAGAAATTTAGGTATTTGGTTTTAAAATCAAATAAGGATGGTGGTGAGGAAAAGTTGTAATTGAGTATTATCTTCCAGGGGATAAAAATCAGAGATGCACTAAAAGCTTTGATGAATGGAAGAAATAATTTCAGTGTGCATGAGAGAGCTTGTCCCAACAGTGAATTGTGGATGTGAAAACCACGTATAGAAATCAGGATGGGTTCAAAACAAGTGTAGTGCAGGTGGCTAACTTGTCCATGCTAGTTGGAATTATGAGGATAGGTTGAGTCAGGAATAAAGATGTGAAAAATATGTATGGTATGAAAACATCATAAGATAGTTACATGGGATGGAAGTCTTTTAGGATGGTATGATCATGTACAACAAATAGATGATAAATTGGGTAAGACGCTATATAGTTGTAGAGTTAAAGGTCAAAGAGGGAAAGGGTATACCGCAAACCACAGAAAAAATAGACTGATACTGTGGAAGACATTGTTAGGGACAGGTCTATTTTAGATGAAGATTAGCACTAGAGGAATGAATTGGGATCAGATGCAATGGAAATGTTTTGTGTATACAGGTGAAGTTAATAGAAAAAAAATGTCTTACTTGGTGAATTGGGGTCAATTTAATGATGGTTAATAGATGTAAAATGTTATTCCAGTGTTATAGTTTTTTCTTAGAATTCCAGAAAAGAATTTTCCTAATACAGGAGTGAAGATCTTACTTGTGGCTTAAAGAACATGTCATTATTATGAAAACTACATTTTTACAGATACCACTGAACATATCAATGATGGCTTTGGATGTAGGGACTGCCTTAGCTTTTCATTTGAGGATCTCTGTGGCCATACCTCCTCTGATCATAACTTTTTTGCTATATGTAAGGCAAGTATCATATGAATTATGTTTACTAACAGTACCCTGTATTATCATTATTAAACACCAGGACCCCTTTTATGGGACTCCTTTGAGGCTGCATTTCACCCAGGAGGGAAATGATGATCTTTGAAAAGAAGTCTTGAGAAGACTTTCCATCCAATGACAGTGATACAGACTTACTAAGGGAGATTTCTTACTTACTGTCACTACTCACAGAGGGAATCTAGTCACATTATTTTCATTAATGTATATATACCTTACCTTACCTCCCAGTCCAGGTAGTTCCATCTATGAGTCTGTGGTGATACATACATCATTTCTTCCATAAACAATCATTATTAATTTATCAACAGTAGCTCACCCTCTGCTCTTCCTTCACCTCATCCCCTCAACCACCCATAGTTAGAGGCATTGCGAGTTAACTTACTATATTCTGGCATATAAGTTAATTCATTTTTTATTTATATGCTTTACTTATATTTATATTATTTCATTTTATAACAGGAAAAGAAATTTGAACCATTTATTGTCCATATAGTAAGCAGTTCTAATGAAGTCAGCAGGTATTTAAGGGTTAAAAAATAACTTATATGCTATATTAAAAACTGTCAGACATCATGGTAGTGGCAAAGTTTATGGAAATATCATACTTGGAATAAATTATTTGAAATTAGCTTGACAAAACCTCTTTATATTATTCAAATTATCATTTTGCAGAGCTACATACTAAAATTCCTGTTTTCCCTTTTTTTTTTTTAGGGTATACTCTCATCATCCGCCTTTTCACGAGATCTACCAGAAGGCCTTTTGCACACTCCTCCTTTATGGATAACAGAAGACCATTCTTCACTTTTATCCTTAGTAGAAGACTGTGCAGGAGTAACTGATGATCCCACTAGTCATGTTCTACCCACAAGAAGAAAGGCAGCAGCTGCTCTCCACTCTCAGTTAATTACCGTCATTCGTAAAAGCAATGACTCCAGTTAAATCTTGTTATTATCTATATCCCTGATGCCAGTTCCCTCTCAAGGGGTAGCCACTGCAAAAGTGTCTCCATAACTGGTGAACTGTTGCAAATACATAAATTTTGTGAAGCTCAAAGCAAACTATTTAACTCCAGGTATATTTAGCTAAGATCGCCTAAAGATGTGCAGTACACATATTGTAAGATCTGGTTCTGTTTTAGAATGCCACATAAGTAAAGGGAAGAGTATGGGTGATGGGAAATATCCGATATGTGTTAGGCTAGGTATTAGATATTTATTACATGAAGAGGTTAAGATGAATGGGGAAAGCAAAAATTAAATGCCAAGAATGTTTTGTTATATCTATATGAATATGGTTACAGTACACACTGGAATGTTTTATGTTGTATATAAAGTTTTGTCTATACATACTGTTGGTATTATAGAATAATGATGACAAAAACTGGCATTAATAATTATGATAAACAATGGAATATACTGAGATTATGATAAACAATGGAATATACTGAGAAACGAGTGCTTGTATGTGTAAAGAAACCTCATTAATGGTTTCAGCATAAAATAACCTACATTGCTAGTTTTCTATGGAAAATTTCATTTTTCTCTACTGCATCCTTTCTACAGTATTCTGATTAAAGTAAGTTTACATTTGTGTTCCAAGTGTCTAAGAATGTTGATGAATATACAAACTGCCACAAGCACATTCACTTAGTACTGTTTAAGTGGACATCGAAAGATGCTTTTATCTACATGATATGTGTGTTCCTTGATATTAAACTCCAATACATCTATTTTTATGTTTTACATTGAAAACTGCTACAAGTTGCAATAGTAGAATGATGGTTTTATTTTGGAAGTGAAGGTAATAAGATGACAAAGTTTTTGTGTTTATCAAAAATCTAATAATTACTTTACAAAAGACCCTATAAATTAAAAAGAATTATGCATTCATAAGACTGATTTCAAAGAGTACTTTAAAATCCAAGAACAAAAAATTTAAGTCATCCTCATTGCAGCTTTTCAAAACTAGTGTTACAAGTAAAAGATTATCTCATTTGTAAATGTGCAGCAGTTATCCACTAATTGATATTCTTTACCTAAGAATGTACTTATCTGAAAAAATACTTTGGAGGTTCATAAAAAATATTTAATTTTGTTTGAAAAATTGAATGAGCATCTTTTCCTATGTAGCCTGTACTCTGAAGAGTAGCCTTAAGAAGGAACAGAAGGGGGCCAAGTAAGGATATTCCCTCTAAGGATCAGTCCTCTGTTCTTAATGCTACCTCGCTAATGTGGGAAATGGCAAATACGTATAAAAAAAAAAGTATGAAATCTCCATCTTGAATTTTGTTTTTAATCAAATTTTATGGTTTTCTTATAAAATCTTTAGAATATGTATTATTGTCAATAAACTGGAAGTTTGAAGTAGTGAAAATTTCAACCAGCAAGATGCTTCATTCAGAATGGAAATAATGTTATTTTTTGTCATGTAGACATTGAAAGCAATTCCATCGACAGTGTTTCCAGTGGACAATTTTGTCTTGTTATACATTCACTTTGTAGAGACTGGTCACATGCTTTCAGAGAGAATGTCATTTGTATCTTAATCAGTTATTGTGGAATATTTCTTGACTTAATAATGATATATTGTATTATTCTAACCAGAAATTAAGTCTTTAAATTGAAGATCTGATAATGGTATCAAAAGATTGAATACTTTTTTGCTTGGGTAGGAGGTCAAGGATTACTGTACACTTTTAGAAATACAAGTCAGCCAGCTCATTCTTTCTATGTTCATTGAAAAAAATGTAGATTTTTTGGGACAGAGGGGTTAATGAAAAAGTTGATGTTATGTATGCTTATGAAAATAATGACAGCTGTTAACACTCCTTTTGTTTCAATTGACAGGAGAGCAAGTAACTATTCACTTCCTGGGCAAGGCCCTGATACAGCAGTTTTCATTTGAAAAACTGCAACTGACATTCTTATTAGCAGTCAACCACCGACATGGGAAATGTATTTCCAATACTACCTTCCTGGGTTTCAGGAGAGTTAGTGATGACCACATAGTGAACATTAGATAGATCAATCAGGAAGTAGTTGGTATGAACATTAGGTAGAAGCCTCTGAAAACACTGTGGTAGAACTGTCCTCTGCCAGTGGCCTGTTAAGGTTGAGGCACTAAAGGCTAAGCAGCAGCACCAAGCCACTTTTGCTGTAGCCATCCCCTTGAGGAAGATCCCAAAAGAAATGGGCATCAGAGATACATATAGATAGATAGAATTAAATTATAAGGAAGCAGCTCAAAGAATGCTGTGAAATGCTTCTGATAACACACACTCTTTATCCCAGATGGAGGATAAGAAAATGGCTAACCTGCACACATGCCTATTTGCCATTACTCTTGAAAAATTAGTTCTCATCCAGGAGCCTTTTGAAGCCTAGAAAATGCAAGCTAAAGAGAATCTGTAGCCCAACTATACAAAAACAATATTTGACTTACATGAGCAGGTGCAATCTGTTCCTTTAAATTAATAGGTGTCTGAAGTGAAGTTCTGCCATCTATTCACAGGCACTGTCAATATGGAAATGTTCCTTTACACTTTTAATAAAAGGTACTAAGTTGTTTTTCTCTTCTGCATACCAATGAAGATGCATGGAAATTTTAAATCAAAATGTTTTCTATAAACTTACCTTGTTTCCAATCTTCTAAGCATCTCTTGTCCTTTTTTACCATCTGTATTTTTTCGAACTCACTAATTTTATTCATAATCACTTTACTTCCTTTTCTGTTTAATAATTTCCGTACATCTCATGAAATAGGAACAGCATTTTGTTTGTGATTCCTTGCTTCCCCTGAAAATGAACTCAAGAATTGCAGTATCCTACGGTAAAATCTTATTACCTTTAAAAGTTATCTCATTAACATCAGTAATTTATGAATAAATAACTCTGTTAGTCACCAACTTGTATCACTCTGTTTTTATTTTGTTTGTTACATTTATTATGGTGCCTCTCATATGAAATACAGAACCTTTTCAAAAATCATTCCCCTTGGTTATCTCAACACATTAATATTTCAAAGCAAGGAATTATGTATATACTTGCACAAAGCTCTTTTCATCCATTACACATTAGATTGTGACAAGTTTAACAAGTAAAAGATTGCCCCTTTTATTTTTATTAAAAAATTTACTACATGTAATAGTTTGGATATGGTAGTCAGAAACAATGCACAATATTTAAATACTCTAACAGTTTCACAAACGCAAAAACAGTAAAGTTAAATTTGTTCCAAGATAACAGCAACTAGCATGCTTATAAAATTATACATATTTTGCAACTCTTATTTATAGTATTTCTCAGAGGTATCTCAATAGTTGCACACTCACTAAGCATATACTCCTAATATGCAGTGCCAATGGAAGAGCCTTTGATACATATTTCTGACTTCAAAATGAAAAAAATATATTAAGAGTATTTGGTACTAACTGTAAAATCAATCATGCTAAAGTCCTACATTTAGTTAAATAAAGGTAAACATTCCAAAATTTATCTTGCGTTATGATGTACCATTTAAACTTCATAACTAAAATAGGTCCAGTTACTAAGGACTGAAAAGGATATTATGCTATATGTCATCAATATGCTACATATAATCTAAAAGATTTCATTAAGGCATTTCATGTTATCAATTCTAAAAAAATACTGCTCTTTTTCTGGAGTATGCTATGAAAATTTAGGCACCATGTGAATAATCTATATTACTTTGTACTAAAACAAAGAGCTGTTTTCATCCTTGAGCTGCCATCTAATGAAATATTCTTCAGTCTTCTAGGAATGAATCCACTTATAGATCATGATCAGATACACTCTGCTGAAGGTATTCAGAATACAGCCTTTGCTGTTGGACAAAAAATGAATAATTAATTGAAAATTAAACATGGAAGTTCAGGTACTTCAAAACATTAATCAAATAAACCAGGTGAATAATTCATTATATGAAGTTATATTTCAAGCAACAGTGCATAAGAAAAAAGCACAAAAGCTTACCTTCTGGACCCTGACATGATCATTGACATAATTCCGCTTCTCAACAAGCACCTTCTTAGAGCGACGCTGGAGAGTAGGTTTTGTCTGATTTAAGAAACGGGAAAGGATCAGACACAAACCCGACATTACAAGCACCACAGCTAGGACGACCAACTGGTTTTCATCATCAATGGTCTCCCAAAACGCAGTAGATGGAGCCTGGTAAAAATAACACTTTAGTATTAATCCCTAGACCCACATTATCAACCCTGTATACACCTGAAGTACCCTATGTAAACATGAATAAAGGTAAATATGTTGACAGATAAAATTCAAGCATTAATTAAATTGTTTTTGGACAAGAAAGCTTAAATTCACTTGAAACTTTGAATACACAGATAAAATTTCCTATGATCAAAATAAACATATCAAACTAAAGAAAGTTAAGTGAAAAAGTAATGATCTTAGGAAAAATGGAAAAAAATCACCAATATAACAAGATAAAGAAAATGTTCATATTTAGCAAGGATTAACAGTACATATGGTGCTATATTATTCTGCAATATAACTGTATGAAACTATTATCATTGATATGACCAAATTAATCAGCAAATTAGAATATAAAGACTACAAACCATAAAGGTAGCAATAGTTTCTGCAAGATTTTCTCCAACCAAGTTGTTCATAACATCACGAGGGGCTGATGACACTAGCAATTGCATCAACAGTGCAACAGGAAGGAACAGTCCAAAAAGAGACAAACCCATTCCCTTCATCTGAAAGAGTAAATGTTTACAATGATCATACAATTATTTTCTTGCCAAAAATAACAAATCAATTAAATATTTGATTTCTGGTCTGGCTTAAAGAAATATATCATTCACTGCAACCCTTCCTAAAATGTCATTATCTTGTATCACTACACTGGGAAGTAGCATGATAAAGCTATCCCAAGAGAATTTGGGGTCCCTGCCCTTCGCCATCCCGCAGGAATAAAGCTAGCAACCCCAGTTCTACAAAATTAATTCCTACAAAAGGTGAACACTCTTATGTACTTTGATCCACTCATTATAATCAGTTATATGGTTCTTGTATCCTTATTACTTCCTCAGCCCTGACTGTCATTTAAACTTGGGTAACCCTTTAAGTGCTATAACCATATGAGGTATGACAGTTGATCAGAATGACAAACACTGGATGTGAGCAAAGAGGGCCATTTGTGACTGTTCCCAATACTACCTTGCTATTACAAGAAGTGGTGAACATGTAAAACAAAAAAATTAAGCACAAATGCCTTGTATGTTCCCATGCAGCATCGAGTACCCATAAGGGAATGAGTGACTTTCCATTTCATTTCCCCAAGAGGATTCCAGTGCTGCAAATTGATTCTCTCTAAAGTTCACATGGTCTTGGATATTAAGACATTGCCTGCTACCACTTAAGATGTGCTAATTTAAAATGCTGAATAAAATGTTAGTGGAATGCATGATTAACAGAAAAGAATGAAGGTTGTCTATTATTTGGGAAGAGTATACAAACAGGTGTATGTGCCACACAGTAAAGGAATAACAATGACTACTGTCTGGCAACAAAACAGACTGTGAATGGCCAACATTCACATACACAGGAATTTCAAAATGCAAGATCAGAAAGAAGGGGAAGGGATTAGACACCCATTATTCACCAGCTGTAGTGAAATGGTGAAGTCCATAAGGTAAATACAAATGATAAATGAATGAGAAGACAAGGCAGAAAAAAGTACAACCAATATGCTTCTGGAAGCAATATGATAACTAGGTTTATTCACTTTCTAGAAGGTTAAGATTTAGACCTTATCCAAATCTTTTCTCAGGGCCACTAAACCAGTTTGTTAAAACAAGGCCCATTTTTGCAGAATGGTTAACCTGCTTAAAATAATGTACAGGCATTATCAGTTCTAGAGAATTATGATTTTAAAAGTAAGTTATCAACTCATCATCTTTTCATCTTTCGCTTCTTACTGAAGTAACATGACAATGAAAATTATTGTAAAAAACTGCTCACACAAAAAATGATAAAATTCGTGAGAATATTTATATATTGGCCCAATTTATCAAGGCCTTAATGTCAAAATACTTACTAAACAATAGTTCTATGGCAATGCTTCATTACTTTTTACGTCTGGACTTTTAATTTGTAAATATCACCTCATTCAAACTTTTGCAGACCCATACAAACCCTATGATAGGTAGCACGAATGATGTGAGGCCTTCAAAAGAGCTGTAAGGAAGGGGTTGCTTATCATAAGGTAAGTCATATGTAAGTCATCCTCTTACTCTGAATGATCTAGATCTAAAAATGTGAATTAAAAAGCAAAGAAAATAGACAATAAATGAGAGTAAAACTTCCAACAGATGTTAAACAAAATTCCAAGACATACTGATGAACCAAAATTGAAAACTTTCAGGTGATGTAGAGGAACTTGAAGAGCTTCAAGTGCATTTACAGAAACAGCCATAGTGATGTATGGCATTGCAATAAGAGGCTGTGGAAACTAAAGCACAGTATGACAAACTGAAGATTTACAGGTCAGTGAAAAAAAAGTCTGAATGGAGAAGCTCACTTTCCTTGAAAGAAAAAATAATGAAGAAAGGAAGTGTGTGTAAAGTCCCAAGATTATGATAGATGGTAAGCAGCCAATAACCAACAACCAGTACTTCCTGCCTAAGTATTGGAATGGTTAATAAAGGCTGCACAGTGAGCCAGGACTTCGGTGGTTGGTAAGATGCACTCCTCTGACCCAGGTAGCTGTCTTTTCTTTCTGTTTCACCCACATGTGGATTACTGGCATTTTATCCACAAACATTCAATCTCTTCTTGTCACACATAACAGTTAACTCACAGCTCATTCTTATTAACTCGAGAACACTTAACTCACAGCTAATTCTTCTTAACTCTAAATTTTCCTGCAGTGAGCACTACACACTAGCTGTGTTTTGGCAAATGGTTGGAGCAACAGATGTAAGTAGTAGGCAGGAACATTCAGGCAAAAGAATTTGGTAGAAACACAAAGTGGGAGCATTACAGAATAGTAGTTGGTTGGAACATTAGGTAGCCATACTAAGAAGAAGTAGTCAGTGGGACACTGCATATGAGTCTCATCAAACACTTTGCTGGAGCTGTCCTCTGCCAGTGCCTGTTAAAGGTGATGCATTAAAGGATAAGAAGCAGCACTGTAGTTCATTAGTTATGAAAAATCTATTACCATGGCCACCTCCTTGACAGAGTTCCAGGAGGGAACAAGAGTCAGGTCAAAGGTATAGACAGATAGATGGATATTTTTCCAATCAGCAAAAATATCAACTACTAATCTATAACACTAGATTTCCAACTAAGTTCCCGTTTCAAGATTTTCACCAACTGTATCAAGCTTCATGAATTTCAATAAATTGACTCTTTAAACTTTCAGTTCCTCAGACCTGAGTTCAATCCCAAAACTTATCATTAAGTTATTTGTTCTGGTATGTGAGGAACTGTCCCATCTATCACAACTAATATTTTTTCCATATGAGCACAATGTCCCATTAAAGTAGGGGGTACCATTAAAGATTTCATATTCTTTTTATCACTTAAGTAAGATTATAAATCTAAAACCTATGATACACAACATTTGGGGAGTTACCTTGGCCCAGAAGTTGTATGACCTAGCATTATTATCTGCTTCAATGGCTTCATCCACAAGTGTTGAAATCTGTTCACAGTCACGTTCCAGTTGGTTTAATGTATTCTGTATTGTTTGACTGATCGTCTTCTCTATGTCCTTACATACCTCCTCAATCTGATTAACACACCTGGTTGGCTAAAAGAAATGAAAACCATTATACAAGTTTGGAGAAATGTGTCATTTCCATTTAATTTCAAGTTACTAGTAAAGAAGTATGTCATAAAAGACATTAAGAATAAAGGCAAAAAAAGAAATATCTCCATTTACCTTATTTGTGTTGGGGATATAAACGGTAGGCATTTCAAAGCCAGTCTTGTTTAAACCTGGGCGTTTGCAGAGTTCTTGCACAATCTGCATCATCACTCTGGATAAGAAACAAATCAATAAGCAGTATGTATGTTGTATGTCACCCATATTTCATGTAATGACTAATGATAATTCTAAACAAATACCAAACAGCAGAAAGGGTCTGGGAACCAGCAATCAAAAATTCACTTCCTTTCCCTTTGTTCAAAGAGAAAGATTTGAAGAAGTCAAGTTGTAAATCAGACCCAGTACACTTCTGTACAAATAACTAGTGTTACCCTTGTGGATATAAAGCCAAGAGCATTTTCTAAAACAAAGTTTGTCCATTTAGTGACTGTTTCAATTTTTATGTTTAAGACATATGGCTATCCAATCTGATCTTACTGTATTCCTGCAACTACAGTTGCAAAGAGATATCACAGTTTACATGGTGACCGAGATAATAACAGGATAATATGGAACAGCTCTATCAAAGATGGAAAAATAGGGGAATCCAGGAATGAAGATTATACTGAAAGAGAAAAGGCTTTGCTGTAATTCAAGTGACTTAAACCAAATACATCAAATATCAGTCTATACAATGCATACTACGAATCAGTATACGCATTTACTGAAGTTAGTGCTCAGAAATGATGTCATACTCCAATGAACTGAGCCAGATATTTATACGAAGTTCTTCTATTGAGGAAACGTGAAAAAAAAAAAATGCAGAGTACCTTAAAACACAAGTTACTGGATTAATACCAAATGTAATCATGCATCCTGATTCAACAAAAATCAAGGTGAAGGAAGTGTCCAAAATTCAGTCTCCACATACTGCAGATGTGTGAAAAGCATATTATGTTGTAATAATTGGGAAAACATTCTACAACTGCACCAAATGCAAACTCAAATGAAAGAAAAAGATGCTGCCACTAACTTATATCTACAGTGCTGCAAAGTGTGTTCTAACCCATTTTCAAGATTAGTTCCAAGGCTAAATTATCCATAGTTTATCAGCCAGTCAAGAGAAAGGACAACAATGTTCCTGATATGACAACTACTTTTTTCAACAGTTCCACTCTAATAAATGTAAAAAATAAGACAATGGTAACATAAACTTGAGCTGCAAAAGAAAAAGGTAGGAACATCTGCTTCTTCCGTTGCTCTAAAGAGCAACCTAAGTATATAAAGTTGGCAAATAAGAGACTTACCGCTGCCTGTCACTCTCATGGCCAGCTTCATCAGCCTTGGATAAATAGAAGCGGATTCGATCAGGATGAGTTTCATTTAGCTGTTCAACTATGTTCAAGGTTCGTTTACATAATGCTTGCCCAATCGGATCAAAGAAGACAAATATCAGGTCACACAAATCACCTGTACAGCAATAAAGTACAAAACTTAACACAAGCATAAGATTTACTTTGTTAAAAGATATACTAGTCACAATAACAACAATAATGCTAATAATGATTTTATCATTGCTATCATTACTATCATTATCATTATCACCATTATCATTACTATTTATATTTTATAGACAACTACTTTTCCAGTCTAGCAAAGTAAAAGCCAAGAACAGATAAAGAAACAACCACATTTACACATCATGCATAATGTAACAAAACTAGAGCCCAATATTCACAGCCAAGCCCCAAAGACTTTTTTATGGTTTACCCTGACCCCTTCATATGCCCTATCTAAGCCCAATGATAGAGCATCACCCCTTACATACCATGTCACTTCAATCTGCTCTATCCCACACATGTCTTACACCCTCTTGCATGTTTAGGCCCTGAACCCTCAAAGTATTTTTTGCTCCATCCTTCCACTGCCAATTTGGTCTCACCCACTTATAGCATGTTTGCCCACTTAGTCAGTCACTCCTAACTCATCCTCTATACTTTCAAACCATCTAAGCACATTACCTTCAGTTCTCTCAAACACACTTTCATTACAAAATAACTTTTTTACTCTCCTCACACCACATATTGTACTCAAGTATTTCATTTCCAACGTCTTTTCTGTTTTATCTATGGACCATGCCTTACATCCATACAGCACCAATGGGACTATCATATCATTAAACATACTACTGTTTGCCCACAGAAGCAATGACCTCTCTTTCCCCCTTACTCCTTAAAGTTCCCAGGACCTTAGTCCATCACTCTTCAGCTAACATGGTTTGAACCTCTAACACTTCCACTCCCAGGTATGCAAAACACTACTTCAAACAGGTTCTCTCCATTCAAACTCACACTCCAACCAGCACTTAGGAATTACAAGTGCATGCATTCAAGTAATCTTTGTTATAAAAGTTTTAGGAAGGATGTATTGAAACCATGCTCTGCTGATATAAGATGAGAAGACTTGAGGATACTAAACCACCTAATTTGGTTCCTTAAATCCTATGGCTGTAAAAGGTTTCAAAGAATCAATTTGTGGTAAAGCATCTTATTTTCATGTGCCATCATACAAATTATAATAAAAGACCCCATTCACTACTGAAAATATCCCCTTGTTATCAAATAAAAGAAGAGGCTTCAGTAATCTAGCTGAACTTCACTAAAAAATTTGAGCTCTTACAATCTTCACATTCTTTCCTATTTACTGTCAAATAACTATCATAGACAGATGTATCATAGTAAAAAATTACCCACCTAGCCAAAGCATTGCCTGATTAACATCAAATGGATACTTCATATCACCATCAACAAGGCCTGGTGTATCAATAAATGTAACCAGGCTAAATTTTTTTTGCTTTGAAGTACTAATCTCTGTGTTCAGGTAATCCACAACCCCTAAAAGAAAAAGAAAAAAGAAATATTAATACCATCATTTCCATAACACATATACATTCAAAAGATCTCAAAATCATACAGTCACAAACAATAGTCCTGGAATATCTAATCAAATCTGCAGTCAATCCTGTTTCAAAAAGCAAAGAGGACTCTGTAAAGCACTGACATGCACACCAACACTTACAACAACAGTATTTCTCTTCATGAGAATAAGGTTTTCTTACTGTACAAGCAATATACTTCAAGGATAAATCATCTTTTCATACTCACCAAAAAAATTAAAGGTGAAACTGTCAAACTGAAACTTTACCATTACCCAAGAGTAGGGAATTCCAATTACATTACCTAAAAATAAATCAATCACATCCTAGAGGGAAAATGGTTACCTACCCATATATCTCAAACCTGGTAAGCAAGTTCAAAAGACTGCCCAAATGTGGTGAAGCAGATTTCCAGTGCCGAGAACAGCCCTTCATTGGGCAGCTCGCTATGTAATCTCGCCAGGAGCCCAAAGAAGAGACATTCTCAACACATTTCTTCGAGGAACCATTACACCACACTGCAGATGTCTTGTGTAGTGCCACTTAACACATGCAGGGAGTGTGAAGATAAAGGCTGGTTTACATATTTGGCAGGATGTGTTAATCATAACTCCAAAATTTGAATTAAAATGTTAATCTTACTTCTCCATGTCTTAAAAGCTCATCATTGTTGTTATTAAGCTCAGAAAAGCCAAAATGTATTTTTCAAAAATTCTATGGATGGGACAAGACATTAAATCCACTTCCCAAGATCATTGCAGTTTTGTCTAAACTGGGTGAAATATAATCCTTAACGCACAATAAATACTCTACTTCAATAAAGCCACATGATGGTTATACGTTTCTAAATAACTATAAACTAGCTATCATAAAAATCCTAAATATCAAAAATCACACCAACACTAAGAATGCAACGAAAATCTGCGCAACAGCAGTACCTTTTCAATCACACAATCAAGAGTAATGAAGTGCACTGTTTTTTCTATACACCATAGAAATGCTACACACTGGCTTCTTGGTGAGATAACAATGTTGAAGGGACCCATTTTACAATTCAGGTGACCTTTAACAATAACGGATAATGAACACAAGTGATGATGTGCCTACTACTGAAGCCGTCACGGTTCTGGTGAAATGTGAACAGGCCAGAGGATATATACACTCCCTGTGGGTGACGTACGAGTGACATGGGCTTATCACCCCTTGCCTCAAGCTTGGCGTCAGGTTACAAACATTAGAGAAACAAATCCTTCAAAGTCCAGTTCATTTTCTCACATATTTTCCATATAATAAAATGATAAATGTTATCTTAATAATAAAATGAAGGAACCTTATAGATTGATCCAAAATCAATTAAACAAAAATAAAATAATAAAAATGTAACTGGTCCATGGAAGGACTCCCTATGCCTCGTCCAATGAGAGCATGCCACACAGGGTTTGCTATGAAGTAAACTTTTATACAACATTCTATTTCCTAACTGTATCCACTTACGGACTTGAATTACTGCCTTACTAAGATGATCAAATTCAGAGAAAATCTACAGCTTGTAAACTTCTACTTCTTATATTATGTACATATGACAGAAAAGCTCTCACTTACAGTGAAATTAATATATCAGCTTATGTGGCAACTATCATCAGCCTCTGAATGTTATATGTACTTATTTGGGAAAACCAAGTAACTTCCTAGCATTAACTCTAATTCTGATGTTCTGCATTTCAGGCAAACAAAAATCAAATTATGAGTAAATATACCTTCAAAGGAAATACAACTACCATTATGTATGATGATTGAAGATTTAAAACCTAAAGTGCAGTTTGACATCTGTAAAAATATTTACTCTTATAACACATTAACAAGATTCATAACAAACATCCAAGGGAACCTAATCAATTTCATGTTACAGATTAAAGAGATGTTCCTACATTGGGAGTTTTGTAATTTGTACATCTACGCTGATATTACTATATATGAACAGACTATCTGGGTTACAGAAATTCTAAAAGAGTACAACTATAGTAAAATAAAATAAAATACACAGCCAACTTTGTGCATGTGTAGTCTACAGAAGAGGAGTTTTAAACTTATGGAGGCCTATCACAATTTTTTTACTTATCAATGACTTCACTCCTACTATTTGACATAGCTCTTAGTACTCATCTACTACTTTAATATCAATAAGTATTTCTCCATATCTTTTCTTACTCATTCCTTACTTCTTTTCTTGTTGTGAGCCCCTTCTGACATGCTCTGATCTATTTCAGAAAACGCCTCTATTTCAAAATTGCCAAAATGATATGGAAATGGAACTGTATAACACATTTTCCCTTTCCTTTCTCTTTTTTACTGCTACCCTCTGTCAATAGCTTGGCTCCTTTGCGTCTGGTCAAATTTTTGGATCTTTTCATAGGACTCCTCTAGCAATCTGTATCATCTTATACACAGTAACAGAACTGGTGATGCAAACTGTTCCTCCAAGTCTAACATATGCTGTGTTTACTTTTCTGAACATCTTCGTATACTTTATAGTAATTTTGACAATGACTTTACAGTTTGATTTATTTACAGATCCCCCAATGAAGAGCCCTAGTGAAAAAATGTATGGTATCAATCCCTAAGTCCCTTTCACATCAGTACTATTGTTTATGTCTCCAATAACATGAATCTACTAGGTTTCATTTCATGGTATCATCTTCTTCCCTCTATATTTGATTAAAAGTGTAGCATGTTTAGGTGTCTTGTAAACTGTCAAAATCCTGAATACTCTTTGTCTCTCAGGTTCTATTCTGCCACCAAACATTCAGATACAATTCAATCCCTTATGGCATGCCATTTACAAAAACCAGGGATAGAAACAATCCCAAGACAATCCTGCAGGACACTACTCATTTCTTTAACTCAACACTAGATGGCACCTCTGATGTGTCCCCTTTCTTGTGAGTAATATTCAATCTACTGAAGGCTTACCCCTCTTACATCTGCCTAAAAATATATTTTTTCTTAACCATCCTCAACTGCACAATTCAAGAACACTCAGTCCACCCATCCATTTTCTATTTTCTAGACTAAAGCTAACTATATCATAAAAGTTCAGGAGATTCATTATGCTTAAACTCAAGGTACCATTTATATAAATTCTCCTTAGCAAAAGCTATGCTCATCCATCAACTTTCTTCCCATCTTTTTCAGTACTTGCAGATAGTTAATGATTTTTAGTAATAACAGAC